>NW_025777748.1:0-195274 GCF_021130785.1 Homalodisca vitripennis | reverse complement strand
TAAGGGTTCCACAGTGTCGTCAGTTATTAGTTTACTTAAATCAAAATTGTATGCATAACCATACTTCTTAAAAGTTTTCAGCTTTGCACCAGTAAAATTAACCGGGGCAAGATGACGAACACGCCATCTTGCCCCACGTCATCTTGCCCCGAGCGGCCGTAATAGAGTAGGTAAATTTTATTGGCATTAAGTTTAAGATAAATATAAACAAACATGGTATTTATGAGTAGCCTAATACATAAGGTAAATATAGGTAATATTGAAAATTAACATATCTTACCTGCGTATTCAATAAACCTTACGATGCAAAGGCCGAAAGTTACAAAAACGCACTCCAAAAACAACAAGCCGCTGTAACAACACCACACAATGGCGAACTTGTCTTCACTGCCAGTTATTTCAGAGGCCATCCGTGTGGAGCGCTACTGACATTCGACCGGTGCTACTACCTAGCAAACTAATTTGAGAAACTAACCATTCGTCGTCTTGCCCCGGTCGTCAACTTGCCCCGGTCTCCCCTACTACAAGTAAATTTTATAACTACTCAAAATTAAAATATAAACATTTAGAGAAAGTTACAATTTACAATATCAGAGTGTCACAACTTTAAAAAAAGATTCCTGGGGAGAAATATTAAGATTTTAGAATTTATTATTACACGAAACCAAATATTACGCTAGATATTATTTTGGTACACAACTAATATCTATCGTGGCTTCTTTTCGCTGCCTATATCCTACTTTCAGTAATTTCAAATCAAGTTTATGGAATAAAGTCTGCTCTCTCATGTGACATTATAAAATTTCTCTAGTATTTTTAACATCCTTTTATCGAATAATGAAAGAAAAAAAGGGTTCATTTCCATTTAAAAACGTGGTAATGTAAATAATATATAAGTTTATATATATACAGGGTGTTTGAAAAGTATGGGTACGGCTTAATATTTTAAAAACCATAGGAGATAACATCTATAAACTTTGCACAGTGTCATATGGCTATGTAAACTATTTTTCCTTGCTATTACCATGACATGCCAACCATGGGGGGACGGCCCACAGAGGAAAACATGGAAATCTTAAATTGAAGCATGGGTCGAGTGATACATCATTTGAAAGAGCCCACTTAGTAGAGTTGAATTCCGCAAACCGCATCTCAAAAGGTTTATCCAATCAGAAATGGCGGGTTGTTTTAGGTACATATTGTGAAGTATATTATGCGCTGCCATTTCTGACTGGATCGTCGTATTCTGATGCGGTAGGCGGCGTTTCACTCTACTACCCAATGTGTTTTCACTGACTTTTATTAATTAGCAAATTACGTCATAAATTTATAACACAATAAATAAAACTAAAAAATATCAGTATAAAATATATTCACTCGACCCATGCTTCAATTTAAGATTTCCATGTTTTTCCTCTGTGGGCCGTCCCCCCATGGTTGGCATGTCATGGTAATAGCAAGGAAAAATAGTTTACATAGCCATATGACACTGTGCAAAGTTTATAGATGTTATCTCCTATGGTTTTTAAAATATTAAGCCGTACCCATACTTTTCAAACACCCTGTATATATATTTTCCACGTTTACATTTATAAGGTTGTGTATTAACTTTTTTGGGAGAAATGCTAGAAACACCGCATATATTATTTTAAGTATTACACTAATACAAATTGTGTCATTTATATATATATATATATATATATATAAAACACCACAATGTACCAACAACCTATATACAACCGTAACACAATATAAATAAACCCTTTAACGCTTTTTTAAAACTTTTATTTTTCATACAATGTACATTTCGAAATCTGGGATTTCATCTTTAGGTACTAACTAAGGTTAAGTTAATTATGAAAATAAATAATTAAAACCATGTTTTTAATTATCTAGTAATTACTAAATAATCTCTTTACTGTATGTCAAAGTCTTTACGAGAAAATGTGTGGACAAACATAAAAAGGCATACAAACAGAAACATGAACTTTAAAAACTGACCTGTTTTATAAATAATATTTACGATTCATTTTATTTTCTAAAAGGAAATGTATGCCTTGCGAGCTTGCTGTGTAACTCTATACAGTATAGTGTATGCTCTAGCTTGCTAATCTGTATTGGCTGTATCTTCCTACTTTTTAGGTTCATACAAGGATTTATATCAACTTGTACATAGGTATTGTATCAAAACCTAAACAGTATAGTATCTCCCGTCAGTTAAACGCGGACGCAATTATTTGGTGTATTGCTTTGTGATTTGGTTTGGTAATGGCCTCACTATGCTCGCGTACATTTTCTGGAATTATTGCAGTCACGCAGCAAGTTGTTCGTTCAAAAATTATAAAGTTCTGACCCTCAGTTTTTTCTTCGGCTGCCGTAAACATGCCGTTCCACAATGTTTGGGGTTAAATTTGTGAATACAAATATTTCTATTTTTTATTCTTATATCTAAGTAATATACATACAAAATGTCGTCCAAATGTGTCCACTAAGTTTTTATTGTTGATTATCAAACATCCAAATATATTTATAAATATTATTCGATTTCTAAAAATGTGAAGGTAGATATTATTACTTTAAATTACATGCAATCAATTTGTTTTCCAAATACATTAGTTGTAACATGTGATATGTGATACGTTGAAACTACTCTAAGCTGTATTGTAGTATAAACATCTAATTAAGACAAATATGTAGGTTTCATATTCAGAAAATTCCAAAGATAAAAGAGGACAAATTTGAGAGAAACCCGCCTTCAGCTCAGCAATCAGCTGACCAACTTAGCATGTGAATGTTTGTCTAATAGTTCAGTTTGTTTCAAGTCTGGAAATGTGAATTGTTAATAGCCAAGTTCCTGTAATGAAGAATATGTTTGAGAATAAAAAGTTTAAATAAGTTTCAAAGTAAAGTACATAAAAGTAAGGAATTATTTTATAATGTAAAATATATTAATCTGTAACATATATAAGTAGTGCTATTAGTTTATTCATACAATATACGACATAAATTTGGGAGATATTCCTTAGTGGTATTAAATATCAGCTCTAGTTATATTCCGCATATATGAATTTCATATCAAAATTTAAAACAACATCAAAAGAAATAACAGCTCAATAATTTTGCTATAACAAATAAGGCTAAAGTAATAGACATAGTTCATATTGACACACCCACGGACTCTTTGAATAATTTACGTTAATTCCATACTCATAACTCAATAAATCGATATAACCGAGTATAGAAGGACCCGACAGAATATATGAAACAGAATTAATGGCATAGAAAACATACTTGCATTTAATCTTATTATCCTAAATAATGTAGAGTTTTCTATGGACGACAAATTTTCAAGTCTCTAGGCATTTTTATCGAGAGTTATTACAAATTTAGTTTCATCACTGCAAACCATTATATTTGCTTTTGTGGAATGACAGAATAACAATACGCTCTAAACAGTGCATACATTAGCTTTAATATGTCAGATATATCAGTAACTCAAGAAAGTAAACCTCCCCAAAGTTTAAAATGTACGTATACGGCTCATGGTTTATTTCTGCTGACCAAGACTGCACTCACTGGCAACTACATAATTCACATGCTTGGTTTGATGAGGGAGACTGTGATGAAATTACGCTTCTGAAACTTTATGTCCTTGCAAAGTGTCAGTGTTAAATTATTAATCAGTGTACTTCTTTAGATTCGAAAACAATATTGTATTATTGTTTCAACAGTAACAATGTTTGCATTTTTAAAATTTATTTTACTAAACATTCAATATTTTACGTGCTGAAGTTTGGTAAACACTTACTGTAAATTTTAAAAGGGGAATTATTTATTGAAATTAAAAGTTCAGAATTTCTTTTAGTAAACTCAATAGTAGTGACCAATTTAAGAGTAATTTTGGCAAAAGAATTATAAAAAAAGAAAGAAATTTATCTAGTTATATTACCCAAACGAAGATGTTTACTCAATGATGTGAAGATAAATCAGAAATTATTAATTACTGCCGTATTTCTAATAAGCTGAAATCCAACAAATAAACAATGCAGCGACTACCCTAAAACATCTGGCTTGATGGCTAGTCTAACATAAGAAGCTTTCAACGATTTCGATTGACATTTAAATTCCATTCTGGTGGATTTCAGCAAATAACTGATAATGGAATAATTTGTGAAGTATTTAATTCAACAAACATTACATGAATATAAATTAAACTTGGCGCTCGTGATTTGATGTTTCCTATTTGAATGTTTTTAAATGCGTAAAGACTTTTTGTGTATTAGGTATGTTCGCGTTTGGTAATCTTGTAAAACTCTAAAAACCCATACGCTTGAAATAGTGATCACGCCTTCAAACAAATTCTAATCTTAGTAATTTTAATCTAAAATTTTCTAACAAAACAATCTCTCGTGAAATGAAAAGATGACTGTCATTACTCAAGAATCTCGTTGTGTTTTAAAATTTTCTCAAGGGGTAGGCAGGATTTTGGAAACACACATTTATCGTTATTCAACTACAAATCATAATACAGTTATGAGACAATCCTCAATCCTGTAGTGTGCAGAACTTACACTAACTTGGTAAATTTGTATCAAAGCCAGATATTTCTCTTAGCAGTTGACATACCAAAATAATTATGATCTTAATGGCAAATTGACTGCAAATTAGCTTTCGAACAGGGGCTACCGTACGTTTGAGGTTTATCTTTCCTGTAAACATAGAGTATATAAGAATATTATGTCCAGAGTAATTACTGTCCTCTAAAGCATCATTGTAAAAAATACAATTGTAATTTCGATTCGTTGCCTGTTAAAGTAGCCTTCCAAAGATTTTGTAATATTTGAAGGAATCAAGTGATATTTTACTTCAATACCCTAATGTAAATAGTTATATTTTACAATTTTGATTTTATTGTGCATTAACAAATACAGTAAAATCTGCCACCTAAATATTTTAACCCATAACAAATAAAATACTTCCGAATTTTAATTTGATCCCTAACAACGGATGGCCTTACATTTTTATGATATTAAATTTTATAGAACACAACATTTTGTTTTTGTATAAACGATTCACATAAGAAATAATTTTCATTCACATCAATAGGCATACAATAGCAGATTTTCAAACTCACTCGTTAATTATAAAATATGGTTTTAAGATTGACTGTAACCAGTTTCCCTATGTCATGTTTAATCATATGCATTTAAAAATGAGAAATTGAATGGATCGCAGTAAAACACATTTCTTATGAATATACCAGAGAAAATAATAAGAGAGAACGGTAACGTGTAATAAGAGGGAATATTTGAATAATATCTTTTACGAACAGATTGATACTGTTCACTTTAGATAACATATTACACGAAAATATTACTTACTGTAATTCGTTTATCCCTCAATAAGTGTATACTATCACAAGATAAAACACTGATTATAATTTATCATGTATCTGTCATATATCACTAACAGATTTTATTGGTAGGCGATTAGAAAGTGTTACATGCCACAGGAGGTAAGTATTAGTAAGTGTGGTTATATGGGTTCATTGTGCAAAACGAAACAAAGCAGCATAATATATATTATTAATAATTACTTAGAATGTAATAAGCCAATCTTTGAATTTTATCATTGGACTCCTATTTCATATTATTTATTACCTACTGTTTATTAAAATTCTTATAATGATTTATGTTATTTTGGAGATGTGCTTTCTATTCATATTTTAACAATGACGTGAAACTTCATAAAGGTTAATAATCCCATTCGTGTGTTGTAGAAAATCAAACATTGAATCTTTGACGTGTTGCAACATTTTATCTCAGACCTCTAAATCTTAACGCAGACGTTATTACTAAAAATCTACAAATGTAGCCAGTAAATCCACAAAGAAGCAGGAGCCCGTCTATACTGCCAGTCAGTCTGACGTAAGGAGCTTACTGTGGTTCTCTTTATGTTTCTAGTTCAAGAAGGATTGCTGATGTTATATATTTCACTTAAACTAGCCGAATCTTTCAGTAAAGCCTTACTAGGAAGTAAATTTCATAGTAGTCATAAACAGCACAAAAACTTGTTGGACTCTGTAATTTTTATAGGTATTTTAACTAATTGTGTTGCGTATGGAAACATTGTGAAAAAAACTATTAATAATTCTTCCAGAAAGTTTTATTTTCATAACTTTATGTACTAGATAGGGTAACAAGTTATCTGAAATTTGCCTATATTAATATTACAGAAAATAACACTTCGTTTCGAGATTTTAATTTATCCTCTTCATCAAATGCCAAGAAACCTTAAGATATATGGTTTAAGTATACACAGAAGGTGGGAAAAATTTGTTTTTGGTTATGAAATCGCAAAAATCATAGTTAACAGCTCTAAAAAATGGGTACGTCACTACATATTATGTTATTCTGAACAACTTATGTTATAGGTCCAAGCACAGACCTTAACCCAGCAGGGATCAATTCTGGCTAGTTTACACCTTCCAGTTGAACCCACCACTGGGCACAGCAAAACCCGATGTGTTACTTAAATCTGTGCAACCTTTTGGAAGTCCAGGAGCGGTACATCACTAACTGCAAATGTCGAGATTCTGGGGTTCATTGGCAATTCGATAGGTTTAGTCTACTGTTAGAGATGACTGTAGGAGTTAGTGGGGTTTGTTCCCTAACCTCAGAGGTTCTTGCTAGCCTCAAAAAGGGTGTACCACCCCCTGCCTACTTTGACTGGAGAGGCTGGTTCAGAGCTGGCCTCCCCTTCTTCCGGGGAGACATGACTTTGATATGTAGTGCCCCAGTTCTTCCTCTTGATTGGAGGCGGCCCCTACTCCATAACCTTACCCATCCTGAATATCCTGTCACTCCGGAGGCAGCTCAAAGGTTCTTACAGGACTAAGTGCAATTTATAAGCTTCTTGTCCAAAGAGAACAAAAAAGCACAGAACTTGTGCACTGAATAAAACGTGGTAACTAAAATAAGATTCACTTTGTATACTTGAAAGATATTTTAAAATAAAAACATTATTTTTGTATTATTTTAGTAAATAAAAGTTTGTATAATTAGTTTTATTAGAATTTTTGTCTAACATAAACTGGTGTAACACATGATACAAGTACCAACATTATACAGAATATCGTATTGTATTAGAGACTTAGTAACAGTACTCAAGCCTGCAGTGATCAGCAAACTTTAAATTCCCAGGGAAAGAGTAAACCTACAACAAAGTTTCCACACTTAGTTGACACAAAACATGGTGGTTGTGATTCCTGATTATTAGGCGTGCCACAACGTTTTGGTATGGTTTATGTATTTTACCCTAGTATTTAATTATGCATCAGGTCAGTTATTTAATAGAAGAAAAGATCAGATTGCAGATCTCGAAACGTGGTGTTACAGATTTTTTGTTTCACTGAAACGATGGTAAATATCCGGCAAAAATCCTGTTTCCTTTACTACAATAAGTATATAGAACTAACAATATACTATTAGGTTTCCGTTTTATATTTAATAGTACAATAATGATCCTGCGATTTAGAAGTAAGAGATTTAAAGTGGAGACTAAGAGATGGAGATGTCAAGAATTTGCAAGGGTGATAAGATAAGATAACATTCACACGCAGCGCCCTGACTTAATGCCTATTGTTTATTCATTAAGTAACGTGACGAGCAAATGTAATAAATACTCTAACACACAGGATTCGAGTTCCACTGCTTACACCAGCAGATATAAATCAATTACTTAATTTAAGCATTTAAGTAAAAATATTAATCCGTAATTTATAAATGGTATTTTTGATTTAAAGTAAATAAACAAAAAAGCTTGTCAACAATGCTACTTTAAAAGGTGAGTATTCTTATCACAATAATCTGAATTTAACATTATAATCCTACCAGCGACTAAAGTAAACTACCAATTAGGTTTAGTGTATGTGTGTGAGGGTGAAGAGGTGCTATAAGCAAATAACACCTCAATAAGATGCTGTCGATGAGCTTCGTGTAAAAGTTGCAGAAAGATTATTCAATATCTTAAAAACTATAAAAACAACTCTTAAGCTTATTTATTAAAATAAAATATGTATATAGTATAATAACATTCATGATATAAAAATTCTAAGTTTATTTTGGTTTATATGTATTTTACATGTTTGTTTTTATTTCAATGCACTAATATTGGTATTATCCGTTTACATTAATTGAGACGCATCCAGTTCATTCATCTCATTATTAGTATTATGCTCCGCAATCCATACTCAGCTTTTTATATACTATACAGAATTATATACTATATATCTACTATATATAAAGTAATATGTATATATATATATATACATATTAGTTTATATATAGTAGATATATAAATATTGGTTTTATATATATATATATATTATATATATATATATATATATGTATATAAATTAGCTTTCATCAAACAAAAAAAGTAAAACAAAATATAGTTAATTTATGTATTTTTTTTACATCTCAGTAGTACTTTTAGATAACAAAGTCTGTAAATATTTACAGATATAATATATGTAAAGATTAACAAGGAAGCATAACAATTGAAAAATAAACGGTAAAATGTTATTTACAGCTCTTGCTCCAACTGAAATGTCAAAGAGTTAAAATAAAAAAATATTGAAATATAAAACAAATTTAATTATGATTTTATTACTAGTAATAGAATACAATTTTTAGTTCTGCTCTAACCGTGACCAAAGGGCTTGCCATCTTCATGAACAATATTGTAACGACGATCTGTCATTCTGATACGAATTGGGTATAGGTTTTGCCTATATATTGTCTATTACATAAATTACAATTAACTTGATATTTTATGTTGCTTGAGTAGCAATTAAGAGTCCCTTTCATTGAATACGTTTTATTAGTACGCTATTGCTAATATTTTTGCTAGTCGAAGTGATTTACATGTCTCGTAACATAGTTTTACACAAATTTCGTTTTTATAACATATTTTAAATATTTTTTCGTCTTTTAAAGTCGACTATGGCTTTGGAAAAATATCTTTTTATTACAAAGATGATTTTAGAGTTTAAAAATCAGTTTTTATGACACAAATTTGCACTTATACATAGTCAAGATGAGCGAGAAAAATTAATAGTTTTTGATTAGAAAACTTCATCACCTATAAATTAGTCAGATTAAAATTCAATTCATTCCAAATATATTTGTAGTCTCTCTGTAGATTTATTTGATTTTATCAAACATTCTTCCGTTTATTACATGCTTAATATTGTGGGTGTATATTACGGTATCGAGGCACATCGTCAAGCTGTTCTTCGGCAGTCCATTACCTTAGCCAGAAGTTAACACCTTCGTCCATCATGTGACAAGTCTTCCTCTAAATTTATTATGGAATATTGTTGACGTAGAGTGAACTTGAAATGCACTTATGTAATCATATATCAGCATAATAATTAAATTGGCCGTAATTCAAACTTCAAAAAGGAAAATCATAAGGAAGTTCATAACATTAATATATTTTTAAACGTGTTGATATGGAAGATTTTAATGTTTTTTATTGAATAGTCACGCCTGAGGCTACTAGATCAAACCTGGTAAAGCAGTTTGGTCTTATTAAAAAAGTATTGTCTAAAGATATAAAGTAAATAATAATAAAAGTTCAATCCAACAATACTTCTATTCCCAAGTTATAATTAAACGCTAATGACCCGTGTCCATACACTACAGGATGATCCAGAAGTCTTTACAAACTGTTTCAGTTATTATTTATGAACCAGACACATACAAATATAATATTTAAACGTTTAAAAGCTAAATGATTACCCAAACAGGTACAATTTTGTTTCTTCACCTAAGAATTTATTCTTAACTTGATAACCGATTACTTTATGAGTTGAAATTTGGTATACAGCTTAATGAATTACCGTATTAATGTGAAAATATATTTTATTTTACTACATTAATTTTCATAATAGAGACATTAACAACATAAACATAATTATCTTATTCACAATTTCTTCCATTACTATCTTTAGTATTTCTTTCAAAAAATCTTACAACATTTTAAAAAATACTACAAAAATCTCACTATAAAATACAACTTTCTCCTAAATACGAGCATGCATAGGCTAATCCTCCCACCTCCAGCAACGTTGTTATTCTTTTGTAGTCGTATGGCAAAAATTTAACATTATAAAATATCTGTGACAGTAAAAAATATTTTAAAACCTTTGGAGATTTGGAATTCTTTATGGAATCCAGAATGTGTAAAAAAAAATAACACCTACCAACAAGGACAAATGTTTATAGACTACCTCCTGACTCATTAGTCATCTCTGCCCCTAGTCGCATATGTATGCATATCTTGGTTATATACCATATCAAATTTAGACAAATAAACCAACATTTTTCCCAAGCTATATAGGCACAGCAACGTTATTAGTTGCAACTCTTTGAATAATTACTACAAGATTATCTATGTTTCAACTGTTCAATTACAATTGATTATTTTTTTAGTTTAAATGCTCTCATTAATTTATTGATTGCACAAGCTCCCCATAACACCAACCCATAGGTCACTTATAATATATTTACGTTTAAATTTTTTTAAGAAGCCTCCGTATAAAGCTTGTGAAAATATTTTTGATGTAAATATTTATTTATGTTATGATATATATTAAGTATATACAAAATTTCATCTTATTAAAACAATCTATTACTAAATAAATATGTTCAAGCAAAATGGCAACTGTTAGAATTACTTAGTTTTTCTAAATTAGAATATAGAATTTTTATGTAGTTTTAATACATTCTTAATATATCCGACGATTTTTTATGAATTTATGAAAATTAAATCGCATATTCCCGCTACAGCGCAATGCACTATTGCGTACATCAAATAATTTTGAATATAAGAATCTTTGAATCTCGATTTCTACAATTACGAAAACTGTCGTACGATATTATTTTAGGATTATTAGTCTAAACAAAATTATAGTTCTTTTGCAACGACAGAGCTATTCACCTCAAGTAAATATTTACGAGACCTTATTGTGTTTAAAAAGTTATAAAAGTTTAAGCAATTCTAGTAATGCAGAATGAACACGAAGAAAAAATCTTTAGGAATATAAGCTGAGCGTGTTTGTCTGAAACTGTATCATACATTGAGATCTGAACAGAATGTTTCGGAAAACAATGAATAATTTATTGTGTATGTACAGCATAAACATAGAGGCCCTGCCTCTAGTCCCGTACTGGTGGACATACAGTGAGACTATATCGTCTCCTAACTATATCTCAATAAGTGGTGATAAGTTGAAGTGTTAATGTAAAGCTAGTGACTTTGTAATTATTTAATGTGACAGTTATCAATTTATTCAATTTTAAATGCGTCGGACGTACATGTGAGTAAGGCACAGAACTTTATTTTCCTAACCTAATTCTGACTAACCGACAAGCACAAGTCAGAAGGTTACATACACGTGCCTACTCACTCGCTAGTCTCGAGCGACACAAGTATTAGTACCTACGACCTACGATCAAGTTGAGCGTAGCTCAGTGGCAGCGTCGTGGACTGAAGTTCCGCCGGGCCGCTGATCGATTCACACTCCCGGCGTTATCTTTTTGTGTCCAAGAATATTATTTTATTTCATTATAATAACAGTAGTTTCATTCATTTCTCACAGATAGTGCTGCTATTGCTAATCGTGATATTCAAGACTGGTCTTTCAATCTTGCCTGTATTTTAATTCTGCAATTCTTTTTCTATGTGACTTTTTTAACTGTTTTATGTGACTTTTAAACTAGTTTTAGCATTTTAACTTATTCCATTTTATCCTTAGTTTTAATTATTTATTTATTTATTCATTTATTCACCAGTGCAAATTAATTATTAAGAGAATTTAACCAAACATTATTATTGTTGTAAAACAAAATGACTCTATCGATTGAACAGACGAAGAATGGCAAACCTCTACTCCTCTACAACAATCATAAATATAAAGAGAGTCATGTTTTGAAGAACGGGGACAGAGCTTGGCGATGTTTGGGGGGGAAGTGTGGAGCTAAGGTGAGGACCAACGCTAATGCTACGCAAGTGGTGACGTCCAGTGGCAAGCACCTAGGGTCCCACCCTGTCACAATGAGAACGCTCTCCTTCTCGCCTACTCCTACCCGGCCTGCCGCATCTCCCGCGACACTCGCTTGCGCATCGACCCCTGCTGCTTCGTTGGCACAGTCTGCCGTGACGCCCGCGTCGTTGAGCAAAACCGAACCTTCCACGCGTTTAGCCTGCGTGCCGACTCGGATTGTCGCGATGACGCCTCCTGCCGTGTCACCCGCGACGTCCGTAGGCACCTCGACTCCACTCGGATCACTTGACGCTGCACAGTCCGTGCCAGCAACGGAGGCTGCCGACTTGGTTGCTGAAAACCAAATGCTTAAAGACCATCTACTGCAGCTCAATGATAAATATAAACGTGTATTGGACCACTCTATCGAGTCGGATACACGTCTAATGCAATACACAGATCAGGTTTTCGTGGCAAATACGTCGAGAGTGGATTCATACGTGCGCGCTTCCGTGGCGGACTGCGGCGTGCAGTGTGACCCACCTCATCGCGCTTCCGCGGCTGACTGTGGCGTGCAGTGTGACCTGCCGGCCAACTGCAGGGACCAGTGGTGCACCGAAACCAAGGACCTCGTGGCTAGCCTCAGGATCACAATTGAGGTTCTTGAGGCGGAAATACGATGTTTGAGGGGGAAGAAGATGGAGAAATGCGGGTGTGACAGAGGGCAGCCGCCCGAGTGGACAGTGGTAAACCACAGCCGAAAACACCTTCCAGTCAAAACGGAGAATAGGTATCAGGCTTTGGCTGGCTCACAACAGTCGAAACGTCAACTAAAACCCTCTGTCATTCCCAACACTCCCAGTGGCGAGCAGAAGAAGGAAAAAAACGACCAGAAGAAGAAAACCTAGAACTCCACTGCCTTTTTCTTCAATTCTCATCGAGGGCGACAGCCATACCCGTGACTTAGCTGATCTTGTGAGGCGAAAAATCACTCGGGTGACCAAAGTAAAGGGCGTCTGTAAGTCAGGGGGTAAACTGTTGGAGGCGGTAGCCGACGACACGCCTGCGCCCGGGAGCTGCTGCGTCATCATAGCAGGGACAAACGACGTCGCCTCTGGCCAGCAATACAACATCTACAAGCATCTCGAGCAGCGTATCACGAGAAAGCTGAGAACCGCCAGCGTTGTCGTCTCCACCCTGCCCCATAGACACGATCTGCCAGCCACTCACCTAATCCATCAAGAGACCGCTCTCATCAACAACTATATTGAAGAGCTGTGCGAGATGCACCATGGGGCAGTGGTGATGGACTTCAATCGCATCGGCAGAGGTGCTTTCACACAACACGGCATGCACCTGCGGTCTGGTAGTAAGCACCTGCTGGCGGAGCTGGTGGTGGATAGTCTGCGGAGGATGAACCCCTCTGTCCTCAGAGCGCCATCATACCAACCGCCTGCAGCCAGCGCTACTGAGACGCCGTCAACCGGACCTCAGAAGACTGCATCTGCGCCACCACTCTCCACCCACCCTGCCACCTTGACAGCCGCAGCCCAGCCCCACGTCTTGCCCTTCGACTCATTCGCGGAGGCGGTTAAAAGCGGCCTGCCAAACTCGTCTCCGGTGAAAAGTCCACAAAAAAACTGTCCATCCTCAAGTCTTGTGCAAATAACATAAATTATTTATCAGAACTAGGGAATCACAAATCAATCAATCACAAAAATCAAATTCACAAAATTCAAAATTCAACCCTTGTTTTTTCAGTGGTGCACCAGAATGCGCAGTCTGCCACAAATAAAATAGACGAGCTGACACTCATGGCAGAAGAGCTGCACCCCGACATATTCGTTGTTTCTGAACATGGCTTCACGGCTGACACTGTCGCTATGTTCAGAATCAACAATTACGAATTGGCTAACTCTTTTCACCGAACAAATTTCAAAGGGGGTGGTGTGGCAATATTTGTCAATCCTCAATTGAATTTCCAGCCCTTCAGGGTGGATTATAGCTGTGATCTTAACTTTGAAGTGGCTGGAATAAAAATTGATCAAAATTCCGTTGGAAAAATTGTAGTAATTGGCTTATACAGATCCCCAAATGGGTGCAGCACAACCTTTTTTGAAAACCTTGAAATCCTCCTAAATTTGTTCAGTTCAAAATCATTGAAGTTCATTATCGTTGGTGACTTCAATATCGACGCGATGGATCGCACCAACCCCCTGACCCAGCGGTTTCGCGATATTCTTGCTTCTTTCGGTTTAAACTGGTCCGTGAACTCACCAACAAGAGTGACCGCCACATCGAGCACAGCCATCGACAACGTCATCACAAATGTTCCTGATGTTTCGGTCTCTGTAATGGACGCGGCCATCTCTGACCACTTCGCGCAGGAAGCCATTTTCACAAAATCCAAACAAAAATCTGAACCTCCCGCCATGAAAACAAAACGAGATTTAAAAGCTGCAAATGTAAATCTTTTCAAAAAATATCTCGAGAAAGAATCATGGTCTTTCTTGGATTCTTTTGACCGAGTAGAGGACGCCTTCAACGCGTTTCTTGGCAAAGTAATTTTCATTTTAAACATCACTTGCCCGTTCAAAAATTTCAAAGAGCGTATCAAAGAGGGCAAGAATACCTGGATTACCCAGGATATTCTTGAACTAAGAGAGAGGCTCATGTTTTACCATTCGATATATGTCAAGACTGAAAATGAAGAGTTCAAAAACTTTTTTCGCAATTACAAACAAAATTATCGAAAAGAAATAAAGAAAGCCAAGGCACGAGACGTCGAAGACCAATTACAACAATCAGAAAACTTTTCAAAAAGCGCGTGGAACATCATTAATAGCAGCAAAAATCAACCACAATTTTCCAAATTCTCGGTTCCGACACTAAAAACAATAAATGACACAATTGACGATCCCTTTAAAGTGGCAAGTGAATTTAACACATTTTTCTCGACCGTAGCTGAACCAGATAACTCGTTTATCTTGGACAGCTCTCGCGAAGAGCCATTGACGGGACCGGTCTCATCTATGGTTCTTTTTCCTGTAGGTGAGGCTGAGGTGGCCCGTATCGTGCAAGATCTGAGACCAAAAAAGTCTTGCGACATCAACGGAATGTCTGTATGGTTAATCAAAAGGTGCTTCGAGCACTTTTTGACACCTATCACAAAATTGATTAATCTCTCTTTTGCACAAGGCGTTTTCCCCTCTGCATTGAAAACAGCCAAAGTCATTCCAATTTTCAAGAAAGACGATCCTTGCATCTCAAGCAATTATCGTCCGATTTCCATCCTCCCTGTTTTCAGCAAAATTTTTGAAAAGGCATTTCTCAAACAATTCGAAAAATTTTTGAACCGTTACGAAATTCTTTGTCCCGAACAATTCGGGTTCAGGAAAAACAAATCGACAATCGATGCTGTAACGGATCTCATTCACAATGTTGTCGATGGCCTGGAAAGGAGAGAACATGTGCTAAGCATATTCCTCGACCTTTCCAAAGCTTTTGACTGTGTGCATCATGCAAAACTGATGCACCAGTTGTGGACAAGTGGTATTCGGGGTCTGCCGCACGACTGGCTCTCGTCTTATCTTCAGGATAGAGAGCAGTGCGTACAGATCGCGAATGCCATGTCAAGTAAAGTGAAAATGCCCTATGGTGTCCCTCAGGGATCAATATTAGGGCCAGTCCTTTTCATAATTTACGTCAATAGGTTGACGTCATCAATCCAGAATGGAAAGGTGACTCAATACGCTGACGACACGACTCTCTGCATCAGATCAAAATCAAAACACGATCTCGAAGTGAAGGCATTTATTGAGTTGAATTCATGCATCGAGCATTTCTCAAAACTCAATCTGAAAACAAACAGCTCGAAATCAAACGTCATGAATTTTTGCCTCCGGCAGCAACAAGACCAAGAACTACGGCCTGCAGTGATGGTGGACGATGTTCTTCTTGATGAAGCTGAATCCATTAAGTTCCTTGGAATGCACCTTGACCGAGGACTGACATGGGACGATCACATTGAAAAGGTTTGCTCCAAGGTTGCCTCGGGCATTTTTGTCCTGCGCAATCTTGCAAAATTTTGTTCTTTGGATGTATTGAAAACGGCATATTTTGGCCTGATACATCCACATTTGACTTACGGCTTGAGACTGTGGGGCAGCTGTTCTAAGTACAAATTCGAAAGAGTATTTAGAACTCAAAAGAAAGCTGTCAGAATTCTTTCAAAATTGAACCCCAGAGAGTCGTGTAAAGATTCCTTTAGGGAGCTTGGATTGCTGACTTTACCCTGCCTCTATATTCTCGATGTCACCCTGTACTGTAGACTCAAATGTGAGTTGCTGCAGGGTAGGGATGTCCATCAGTACGAGACTAGAGGCAGGGACAACTTTAGAATCGACCAACACAGAACAATTGCTTTTGAACACTTGCCGTCACAAGTTGGTGTCAGAATAATCAATAGGCTCCCTGAAGTTATCAAACAACTCGATGATCCAAAAAAAATTCAAAGCTCGTCTAAAACACCTCCTGGTATCAAAGGCATTTTATTCTGTTGATGAGTTCATGATGGGCCGCTGGGATGAAAATTTTGAAAATTAAGAGCAACGAGAAAAATCCCTGGTTCTGATTATTGCCTTTCATTAAATAATAATTTTAGTTGACAAATCATCAAATAACTGATGTATTTTTTTGTACCATTACTGACGCTTGCTATGCAATTGTTGTAAATTGTTTTTATGCAATAAAGGAATATTATTATTATTATTATTATTATTATTATTAAATATAACACATATAGGAGAGTCTTAACTCTGACAAAATGTCCTTTGTATTTCAAATCTTAATTTGACTATCCATCAAAGTCTCAAAATCTTCATTGTATACTTTAAACCTGCCTTAACATCATAATTTTCAATAATTAAAAGTAGAATTAAGTTCTATAGGACATTAATGTAATCGATCCAGTTATTCTGATAATTCATAAAACACATATATTATTTTGTTTATAATTATCAAAACAAAATGTAGATTGTAATGAAGTGCTCAATAACTTTATCTACTATTTTATCTACTAATTATACAGTAACTGTCTGATTACTGAAGAAAGAAGTTGTTTATGTTTGTCAGGATGCCAAGATTAGTTGATCGCAAAATAAATTATTGCTCTTAATACAGAATTGTGACTGTTTATGAATGTTTTAACTACTGCCAAAAATTTTGGTTGAAATGTATTCCAAATTCTCGTTCATAGTTAGTAGTGTCAATTATTTGACACCTTTTTTAGTTTTCTTGACAGCCAGGAATGCCATTTTTAAGAAATATTTTAATTAATAAAGATGCTGATGTGTTGTATATTTCTTTTAGTAACTCTTGGTTGTTTACTGTAGTATATATATATATATATATATATATATATATATATATATATATATATATATATATATATATATATATATATAAACAATGAAGTAACAAGTGTTGTTGTTTCATAAAAAGAAATGATTTTACATATTCGTATTTACAACAGTTTATAATACTTTACTAACAAACGATACACGTATTTAGTAATAAGCCTAGATTGTCTTTAAAATTAGATGGCATTTCCACTATTGATAACCCACTATTTCCTTCACGAATCTTAATAAATCATATTCCTATAAAATGTTACTTTAAACATTGACATAAGATTATATATTGGATAAAACGCGATGTAAACTACTATATAAAGGTATAGCATGAGTGTGATAAATCTGCGCCATTAAGAGTATTTTCAAATTGTATGAAATCTCAAATCATTTGATTATTACGCTTTTATCAACAAAAGCTATTGCTATTTTTGAATAGAAAGAAAAAAAGTATAAAATATGTTTTAAATAATTTTTAGGTTTAATTCGTACACTACTAAGATGTGTGTTGCAATGCGATTTTTTTTTTTTGTGGTGACGATGATGAATACCTCTTAAAAACCAAGTTCACGTTTTAATTAAACTTTATAATTGATTTATTTCATAGGGTAAAGTTGAGAAAGATCTGTTATAGATTGTATCTCTGGAATGTGCGCATGGTGAAATAATAAAGTTATAATAGACACAGCTTTTCTTAGATTTAGAACGTATATTAATTAGTCTAAGACTCGCTGGTAATTATTGCGTAGAGATACAGTATTATTGTTATTTGCCGAACTGTACCAATTATCCCATTAACCGTATTAATGAGATGCATCATAATAAGTTATACTCATAATTATATTTTAGAGCCTCTTGTCTAGGGATTTGGAGATTCTTATTCTAAGCCAAATTGAGCATGACACAATCGTCGAAAATAATGACCAAGGTAACACATATACAGTATAGCAATCATGTCTATAAATACTTTATTGCTTTTTAGTTATACCGGCAGTTACTTGAGCTGATTAGAGTAAAAGTAAAGAAAGAAGCTTTCACTTCTCGCTTTCACGAATCATCCCACTTGAAAAAGTTTTGTTCTCTGTGTTTTCTTGAAAAGTTAGACGTATTGAAGTAAAGTACTGATGTAAGAGGCAGAGAGTGTACCTTTAGTATCAGAGATCCATTTGTTGGTCACTAGTATGGAGCCTTTAGTCTAACTTTTATATAGGCATCTCCAAAGTGGTCTTAAGTTTACATTTTTGGAACATTAGGCTATGTACAGAGCTTTAATACGCGTGAAAGCTTGGATTGTGTGACTAGTTCTCACAGTCAGCTCGTTTTAAATAATAGCTTATAGTATATCTTTGTAAATGTAATGATAACCATAAAAAATAGTCACACACGGTTAACGTCTTCAATCTATTTCTTATTTTGAGACAAAGAGATGAGATATGCAATTTAATTAGTTTGATTATAAAAATATGAATAATTTAGACACTGTTATACAGAGGCCTGTGAAGAAACCAAATGATCATGTCATCCGCAGTAATTACCGCCTTGAGATTAGCCGTTGATAGCGTCATTAGCGCTCCAATGCGATTTAAATGAGCATCAATAAGTATGGGTGGAGATCATTGACTTACTTGCACAATTTAACAGTTCTGTAGTAAACATTAACGGTCTTAATATTTAATACGTAATATTCAATAAGTAATTTATCAATGCTGTTAAAGATCCATTCGGTATTGACAATATTATTGAAACTTTTTATTTTGCAAGTTTATCTGGTGACATTTTTATTTAATAACATGAATATATTTGTTATTGTGAAGCCAATGTTTTCCTTAATTACTGCAATTTTTAGTTTTGATTTACATTCTCGCTATAAGCATAGTCTAACTCTTTGTTACTGTATATGGATGATTTCAAAGGATAACAGGATTTGGGACCTTTAACATCGTTATTTTATATGTAATTAATACGTAAACATTTAGGACATTTTCAAAAATCCTATTATTCTTTTGTACTTAATTACGCGACCTGTCACGTAACAGGCTTCACTAAGGTTACATGCAAAATGTCAAAGCTATAACTTACTTTATTCTCAAGACGACAGATATTTAAACATACAATAAATAATGTTTAAAACCACTTCCCCTCCTCGGCAGATAAAAGGAAATTGCGTCAACCTATTACGTAAAACGATTCAACCAAATTCCGTGTTTGGACATGCACCAACATACCTGTAGATGTTATTTCGTACAAAATTTAACTTTTACAAATACAATAATTCTTCAGATATCGTACATATAATAGAGTAGCTTTTTTTGTTCATTTTGTTTGGTTTCATAGCAGTATTTGAATAATAACAGTCTCCATACGTTTCTTTTTGCTCTATGCAACACACCAAATCACCAAAATATTATGGCTTATGCATTGGCGTAGTTATGTCACATGTGTGCATATATACATTGCTTAGAATGTCTTATATTAAGTTTGCTTAGAAATTTATTTATTCTTGTATCTGTTTTGTCCTTAGCATGGTTACCCATAAAACCAATGTAAACATATTCGCTAACGCTCAGCCACATTATATGGAGTAACCTGCAATATAATCTAACTCAGTGTTCCTCATATAAATATAAAAGTCCATAAAAATTCACTCTTTTCATTCTTTCGACGTCACAGACAACTTTACCACAAAATCAAATGTAATAGATCTGAAATTAGACTAGATACCAGTTGGATGCTAGACTGGTCAATCCTGTCAGTCAGGACTAGACAGCTCGAGAACAGTTAATACAGACAAGATTATATCGAAGCTGTCTTTGATACTGGTATTGCGGTGACTCACTCGTGATGCTTGGTGCGATAGGTTTAATATTTTGTAAATTATTTTAATAAAAACGTCTTTTAACCATATATTTTACCATTCTAACCATATTTGAAAATTATAAGAATAGTTGCGTAAATTACCGAAAAAAAGTTAAAAACCAAGATGGAAGTACTACTTAAAAACCTTACCAGCAAACAATAAACAAAACCACATACAATTTAAAGATTATTATTAGTCTAAATTGAATATAGTGAGGTAAGTATAACGAATGTTACGTTAAATCATTTCTATTAGGCCTATGACAAAATCTATTCAACCCTTCATTAAAACTAATGAAATCTATTATAATAAATATCGTAATCATTCCTTTTAATGTATTAATTAACCTTTAATTAATTTTAAATATATTTATTCTAAGAATTACTAAACTTTATCATAGATGGAAAATAAATAATAATTATGAATAGATATTGAAAACATTATTATTTTGTACCGACTTGTAATATAACATTAACCATTACTGCATTGATTCAGCATTAGAATACGGTTATTAAAAGTTATAAAAATATAAACAAATAAAAAATTAAATCTTAAATACAATGTTCACATTTATCTGCGCTTATCCCTTCCACTGCAAATATTCACATTCTGTTTTTGTTTCAAAAGACGTGCTTCGTTGGTACAGGAAGTGACTATACTTAACTGTTCTCAGTCTCTCAACCTACCTGGTATGTACGGATGTATTTGTTATTGCGCCTGTCCCGTACAGTGACATCTAGTTGGTACTTACTCCAAATCTGGAAACTTTGGTTATATCTGTGTATCATACGGCAATGGAAAATGTCCAAAACCTGTTATGCTTTCAATAGAACACTGTGAGACTTACTAAATTTTACAAATGTGTAGATAATGTATATTCGGAATGCATAAGAATTATTAAGGATATAATTTATAGGGGAAATAAGCGAACATAACAAATGTTTCTGCTTTCATTCAACAACACAATAGAATGAATACAATACTTGAGGAAAAATAACGAGGTATTGAGGATTCATATGACGAACATTTGCTTTGCAATTATAACTTTTGTGACCATATTTCAGCAATACTCGTTTAAATATTATGATTATGTTTGACCTGATTGTAGCTAGTTAATGTGTCTATTGTATAAAAATGTTAGAGGAGCTGTTAGATTTCAGGAATTCTCTGAGTCTACACATGCATCTGGAACATTGACCTCAAAGTCTGTAAAATTAAAAATTATGCATTACGACTTATGCAATAGATTGAAATGACTTGCATAAATATCTCTCGGATAAAATCGCAGCTACCAGTCGGTCTTGCATGGTCTCCAACAGTACTCGTACACAGCAGGCTTCATACGAAAGTATTTTTAATGGTAGATAAAACATTCCTGAGATTAACGAGTGACTGTTTTCCTATTTATTTATTGATTTTAAAATTCGTCCTCACGATCTTCAGTTTTTATATTCATTACAATTTATTAATTACAAAAGCACTTCGCGCACGCACACGCACACACACGCGCGCAAACACACACACACCCTGAAATTGAATATAAAGTACTTACATTTTAAGAAGTGTTTAAGATGCTCTACAAGAGTGTGTTTGCAATATCCTAATCTGTGGTAGAAACCAATAAAATTTTGAAACATATCCGGAGGTATTTTCCGAATTTCTTGATTGATGGTGAATTTGTTAATGTGTGTTGGCAGGCTTAGTTATGTAAACTCTTTGTTTTAAATAACCCCATAAAAATAAACCTCAAGGGTTTAAATCTAATGTTCTAGGTGGTCACTGTTTTGTTCCCCTACGTCTTAACCAATGATTGGGAGACTTTCGGTCCAGCAGCTCACGTATTTGTAATATAAAACTATAAAAAAACTTTTAATTTGATGTTCATCGCTACCTATGCTCTAATTTAGATTTTATTCTAACTACTTGTGGGCCGCCCTCTGATAAGATAAAATCTTGAAAATTGCATAAATTATAAAGTCTCATTGGTTTACATGAAATGGTTACAAAATTATGAAACCATTCCGGGGCTGCTCAAGCGCACCGTGCGTGTGTGTGTGTGTGTGTGTGTGTGTGTGTGTGTGTGTGTGTGTGTGTGTGTGTGTGTGTGTGTGTGTGTGGTATCGATACTATATGTGGTACATAATCCATACTAGTTTTAAATATGAGATACTTAGAGATTGCTGGAAAAAATAGTTTAAGCTTTTCTCAATAATTGAATTTAACATCAAAGTATATTGATCGCAGCATTTTTACATAATTGTTATTGTAATAATACACATATCTTTTTATTATTAAAATTTAGCAAACATCTATCTCCGACCCATCGGTCAAAACAAACAAACCCATACCTATATTAATGGGTATGGGTAACCTGACTTTTCTTATTAACCATTCAGTCTTTTGCTATGTTTATTAATGCGTTTCTTCTTTTAACTCGCTAATGGAATTAGCTTTAGCTTTATACCAACAAAGAAATATTTATTTCTCAACAAACTTGAAAAAAGTTTTGTTGATTGGAAATTGGACAGGGGGAAGGCAATACTCAAACGGCATCGGTAAATTAAATTTAAAATAAACCAAAGCAAAGAATTCTTTAGGCAGATTTCTTAAGCAGAAGTTACTGCCTGTTAGTATGACATACGAGTATACCATTTCTATTTAAGTTAATTTGAATACTTTTACTAAACACGTGTTGTTCATACTGATCGTTTATATTAAAGTTTTGCTGTAACATCACAAAATAATATTTTTAGTTTGCAAGCACTAATTGAAGGAGGTAGAGAAAACGTATAAGGAAACTATTAAACTAAGTAAGAAAACTAGGAGTTAATAATATATCATTTAGGTGTGTATTTTGTGTGTGTGATTTGACATGTAGCTTCTTTTTGTATAACATGAGTAATTTTTCATGTGACTCCGTGACATTTTACTGAGATTTGGTGAACTTTCCTACATTAAATTTCATTGGCAACCATAAGAGGAAAATTATGGAATAAACAAATTTTTCAAGTGACTTAAGTAAAAACCCAATGAAATCTTTACATGTAATATAGGGTATATTAATCGGTAAGACTTCGTTGCGTTTTGTCGGGTTCATCAATCGTATATGTTTATGTTTACGGACAAGATAGAGTTTAATGGTGGTGCAAGTACATTTATTGTGCAAGTTGTCTTATTATTTTGTTGAGCGATAGCTAAATCTACATGCCCAGAATGTTTCTTTGACTGTTTTTAACTGTACAGTCCAATGTCCGCCACGGCGGTGAACCAGGTATGTCAGCTCGTGATATTGTAGATAATTAGTTTTAATTGTATGTTTTTCTAATTTCATGTTTTAGTATTCTAATTGTAATTAAACCTTAGATGAAGTGGGTGAACACAGAAATATTCAAATTGACATCTAAGGCTCTGAAATTAAAGTACCAAACTCTGTAACTCGGTAAATATAGTATTACAAGAAAACGAGTGAGACGAACAAACAGGCAATGTTATACCTAATATTTCAAAGGTTTTGTTGCAAAAAAGTTCAATAATTTCTATGAAATGAGTTTAAAATAATGTAACGATAAATTTAAGTTATAAAATCAAACTATTCCAAAGTATTTAATTTGTTAGCAACACTATAATAAATGCTTAAGATTATCCATCTGAAGTTTGCGTTATTATTTCACAAAGTAGCGGAGAACAAGGGTTCAATAAAAGCTTTTCGAGAACGTGAAAGCCTCAATTATTTGCTTTCTGAGAGACGGATAAAAATCCAACCTAAACCCCTTCAAGTCCTCTGGTCTCCCAAGTTTTATCCTTTGTGTGTAGCCAGTAACACTCTGAGATGGTGCCCCATTGTATTGAAATAGTAAGTGACAACACGTTGCTATGTTACACGCATTATTGTATTATAATTATTACGAGTAATAACTTATTTTAATTATTATGTGTATATTAATTACTTGTGAATTAATTTACATATATTGTTGTTATACCTCAAATAACGTATTCTACAGTATATTTATATTGAAAGGGTTTCGCTAGTTTTCATACAGTCTGATAGTTTATCACATATTATACCCTAAGAGGTAATTTCTTCTTGCGCTAATAAACCACTTTAATCTGTGTGTCTGGTTGTATTAAATCTTCACAAGAGCAAGACGTAGAAATCGGCTATTACTGAGCCATTGGCTTGTTTTAGACGCATACTTGGAGGGCTGACTGAATGTTGATCTGAGACCGTATTGTTTTCTCATGCTTTAAAACAGGTTTTACATTATACCATCGTACAATTATGTCAAGAGTGAGTGTATTTGGATAATCAATATATATCAGTAACCTATAATATAAACGGAATGCCAGAATTTACAGCGCTGTGTTATTATCAACTTTGTAGAAAATTCAACTGTATATGCATCTGTGTGAAAAAACGTGTAAAACAAAAAGATAAGTTTTGCAATTGAAGTAATGTCCTCCAACTATATAAAGTAGTTTTTATACAATTTTTAAGCGCTGGTGTCTACACTATCGGTGTAGACCAGGGCTTGGAAAATTAATTTGTAGTGAAACTGCCATTGTGACCGTATCTTGGCGTGTCAACTGCTCCCCCGGCAACACTGGTGTGATGACATCAGGGATTGCAGCTCTCCTGCAACTGTGATACCAGGTGTCTTGGTACGGGTTTATGTTAGAAATGATATCTTTGATCTGATTTATCTGTTGATTCACATTTTAAGATTGAATGCGTTGAAGCAAATTGTTTGACCCGAAAATACATTAGTAATTTATAAAGTTTGTACAAGATCTCCACATTTCAAGATATTAGATAATATGTCGTAACTGTATTTTAATTTGTAGGTTGATGATAGTAAATGTGTGTTGTTATTTACCTCTTTTTATTATTTCAAGGGTCACCTTTCCATTTCATAACAGATTAGTTTATCACAAATTTCAGTTTTAACTACTGAGATTAGACTCCATTTCAAGGTATAATCTATGTTAGAAGCGTACGGTTTTTACAGACCGTGGTAAGATTAACTAGAATTCTCAAACATTCCCAATATACAAATTTAATTTATTTCTTAATAATAAATCTCATCAAATTTCGAACACTTAATTTAAAATATATCCAAATTTTTATTTTGAAAATAAATATCCAAGTATTTTGTGTATTTAATTACTTGAATAACAAAGTATTGCTTTAATAAATCATATTCTGAAACCCACCAAAAGGGAATTTATAACTAACAGCAGTCTCTGTTGAGCTCGTAACGTTAAACAGAACCGCAATAAGCTTCAAATGTCAGACTCGTAGATCACCAGATGTTTAGGGAGGACGAATCATTGTATATTTCTGGAATTCAACTTAACAGGGCTACAAGAGATACTGGAATAATTCATGGTTTCTAGTTTATCTACGTTTTATTGCTTATCCTTTTCATTTCAGCTGTGACTACAGGTAAATTCATTTATATTTTTTTGTATGATCTTTCTGTCCTAATTATACTTAAATTAATCAATTTAAGTTCGCTGTTTTGCGAAAGCTCGATTGATAAAGAGATTTAAGTGTTACTGAATGAAAAGCATGCATAGGCACAATATACGTATGTATGTGCTTTTTATATATTTGACTGTTATATTTACTTAAATATAAATTAAGATGCGGTGAGCATGTGGCAAAACCTAAAACATGATGTGACTGTCAATTGTATTTCTATTGTAAGGGCGGCTAATTGGTGGTCGGCTAAACGTTTATTGGTTGCTACACAGCCACTGACGTCACAGCTGCTACCTACGCACGTAAGTTTGTCGGAGTTTGGTTCAGGAATATATATAGCCTATATATATTCTTTCCACTCTTAAATTCGAAGTCACAATACTTCGGTGGTTTTACTCAAAAAATGGTTATACCTTTAAAAATAATTCTTTGATTTTAATTATTGATTATACTTTCAAATATTGAGATTAAATATTTCATTTTGTTAGCAAATTGCTGCAAGTTTATAACAATACAGTAATTTAACAATACTTTTATAGTCATGAACGTTTTAAATATTTGAAATTTGTAATTTTGTTATAAAATAAAAAAAAAATTAATAACTGCTTCAGAGGTTTCTAATATTTTACATCAAGTTTGGCTCTGAGGAAAAGCCATAGTACTATAATGGTACTTACTATGGGCGAACATTGACATGCACTAACAGTAATAGCTCAAAATATTCTTAAATAAGTATTAATGGTAAATATGAAATTTAAGTAATGTTATGTCTGGTCAATAACAAACAACTGGAGAAGAATAGGGGTTAGAAGTAGGACAGAACAGATGTAGTGTGACAACTACAGTCAACTACGAGTATATTGACATATCCTAAATACACCGATTTACAAAAAAAGTATACAAGGCCGCCACCCACTTATTTAATTCACTTGTCTACCTAACTGAACTTTATATAAATCTTACAAAACTCGTAAAAAATGTGTTCAGATTTTCGAACACACCTAGAAGACGAAAAAATTCGACGTTTTTTTAAGAATAATGGGCAATGTGCTATTGTATTTATAATCACTAAAAAACTATATGTGTCTGGCCGAGCATTAATAAAGATAACGGACAAGATATATTGTGTCTGATGCAGACATGTGTATGCATGTCTATTGGTACACAAGACATCTGTAGAATGGACTTATTTATACTGTTCACTACTAAATCAAGGTTAGAACTTTTATCAGTCAGAATTGTAACAGTACTTGTACCATCAGCGGGGTGTAGTAACATTTATTGTAAGCTTCATTAAGGCTAAAGCTTTATGTGGTGGGTCGAAACCACCATCCTTTGGTAAACGTGGTACAATGTCAATTCACCTAAGCATCCATCATAGGCAGCCGTATACTCCACTTCATCCTATAAGCTTGCTAGTATTAATGTTGCTTTGTAGAATGACATTTTCAATATAGGTAACATTTTGTAAGGTAATGACATGATACATTTTATTTATCCATAAAACCGTACAGAATTGTAATTAGTAGTTGTGGTTTAACTGTTTACGATCAACACGAGTAAGCATTAATAAAATTATATACATACTGAATATTTTTATTGCAAGCATATTGAGAATAAACTGATGGTAATTGGCTAAGAAATACATAAATAAGTTTTTAAAACATGTTTCTACAATGATAAATTTCATAACAATAGAACCACACATATTGTTTAATGTCATATTTCTGCTTTAAGTAAAATAAAATGCACACTGTTTCTAAAGTTGAAGTTCATAAACGGTGATTAAGTGATATTATTTACTAACTATATTATAACTAAAAACTGCATACAAATGCTTTACAACTTGTATCAAAGACTGACCTCGAATAAAGTAGAAATACCACCGTAGTAACTGACTTTTAAGTTAAGTAAACAGTCATTGTTGAATTAATTCTGACATTCTTTAAAGTGGCGTGGAGATAAACACACTAAGCTACAAGATATTGATCTAACTCTGACGTTTTTAAAAATAACACATTTACCTTTTTAATACTACGTTAATACTAATAAATTAATAAATATTAGTTACTGTGTTATTAGTAAGGTTAAACTTACAGTAATTTGTTTTTAGGTTTATAAAAAGGATATAAAGTAAAAGAAAAAAACTAGTTTAGGTTTACTGTTTAAGCATAACATATCTTCATGCCTTATATACCCGTATACTAAAATAATTATGAAATGAGGAAATTATCAGAACACCATGTACCCTTATAACAATTTGGGTTATAAGGGTCACCAAACCCTGAACAAAATGTTAGGGTTAGATTGTAATCAACTATCCAAGTTCGTAGAATTATTTGGTTATTTATGCCTGAACAAATGCTTACTGATTGTGTTGAAAACAGACTCAGAGCTCAAAGTGATATGTATATATATATATATATATATATATATATATATATATATATATATATATACCACTTTAAATCTCAATATTAAAACATTTTGATACCGTATTTTTAATCTATATTAACATTACATTAGGAAAACAGTTTCTTTTATTCAAAATCCTTTGAAAAGAATATTAATATTCAAATTAAACTAAAATAAAATTCTCTCTTTCCAATAAAGAGTGAAATGGGTTCTTAAAAATAAACTGATTTTACGTGAAATTAAATTATAGGTTCTTTTGTTCTTAAAATAATATAATCAATCAAATTCAAATTAAATTAATTCTCACATGTCTATTATTCACCTCGCGCTAAACTCAAACCGTTATGTTAAAATCATTTTTAAAATTCAAACGCAACTTGCTGAAAAGGTAATTTTTTTTAATATCCAAATTTACAAAAATTAGTCACAAGTTTAAATCCTGCAATCTAGTCTTATGTAAATGCGTAGCGTTCCCTATAACAATAAAACTCATAAATTAGATACAGGCCAGGTAAATTATTTCAATTAAATCAGAAAGTAATTTTCTACTCACTCAAAATCACTCCCGGGAATTTTAACACCCATAGAACTGACTGTAAGATTCGCGCACTTATAACAGAAAAATCGGGCGGAAGTCGAAAAGCGCTGGTTTTGATATCCCTCCATCCACCCAATAATTAATGATATCATCACTGAGCTTATTCGTTAGCCCAGCCGGACCAACAAATTAGCCTTCAGAGTTACTGATCTGGACCAACCAAAACACAGTAACAGTTGGACAAAGGAAAATGTACAGCAAAAGCTCAATTTAGAATCAAAAAACGATCCTCAAGTAACATTAACACAGTTGCCAAAGGAGTATGTTTCAAAATCGTTACGTGCCGTTTGACAAATCTACTTAATACTAAACCAAAATATTTTTGTTATTCTTACAAAATTTAATTCACAAACCTGTAAAATTAAAACCAATGTAGCCTAAAACGATACACCACTTGTAATATGATTTTAGCTTTCCACAACAATTACGTGACATGCATGTATGTATACAGGGTGTTTCAAACTATAATCGAATATTCAAGCGAACTATTCCTATTGTTATAAGAAATTCGTTTTTAACATGTTTGTTCTTTCACTAAGTTTGTGCTATTCTGTCTGTATATATTTTTTTATTAAAAATATTTTTCTTCAACAATTGTTTATACAATAACCAAACGTAATTAGTAACGTAAATTTAAAAAAAACTATAATAAGAATGTTACATAATCCATTTCAATATTGTCACTATGGAAAGTTTTTGAATTAAAATAACTCAAATCACAACCTCACAGATGTTCATATTTCTTAACAATAATTTTATTTAGTAATTCTTATTAAAAATACTATGTATTTTCTTGCTATCTTCATCCTGTTCTAAGGTAGACGATTGTTGTACCTGAGATCTGCTACTTCTACACAAACCGATTGAAATCCGTTAGAAACCCGTTACTACCCGATTGAAATCCGTTACTCAAGTAAGTTTGACCAAACTGCGTTTCAACAATTTTCGATGCGAACAAAACTGTGAGTGTAAGCTGTTGCAGATTTTTGCTTTGTTATCGGTTTCGGCTTCAATTCGCTTTCTCAGCTAAGGGGTTTGTGTACAAGTAGCATCTTTCAGCTACAACACACTTCTAATCTAGGGCAGGATGGAAATGATTAGAAAATACCGCTGTTACAAACCAATACAACGTTTTACCAAAAACCGTGTTTACTTAGTTAACATATTTTAACCACGAAAAAATATAATAGTACAACTGTTATGTAAATATAGTAATGTTTTGTGGGTTACTCACTTAGTATGTGGTTTAAAAAAAAACAGCCGCTGAAACAAAAGCAAATCAGAATAGTAAACTAGCACCAAAAAAGCCACTTTATTTAATAATACTCCATGATGAATGTAACGTATTTAGTATGTGAATAGATACGCTTATTAAGTGGATTAAAAAAACTGTTATTACTTTTACAGTTTGCATACTGCCACTGGGCTGAATTTGATAGTTTATCAATTTTCTTATCACCTTAATATTCAATTTATTTAGTTGATTACTTCCATTAAAGATTTCCTAAACGTCAGTCCATTATTAAGGGTTAAACACTAAAATGATGGCTTATGTTCATGTTGTCTTTAATTATCAGATGTGCACAATGCACTTGGATACCTTAACCGACGTATTTCTGATAATTGAACAAATTCTACGCAAAATTACGTCAATTATTTATTTTCTTTAAGAATCTTATTGTATGAACATATTATTTATTATTTTTCATTAAATACACTTTTAGGAAACCCAATATTTACAAAATATTGCTAGTCCGTGTAAACCAATTTTATTTCAAATACGAATATAAATCAATAACCCATGCGTGTAGTTTTATTAATTTTTATACTTTGATGGTGGTTTCACATTCAATAATAAACGATATTTTATATTTATAAATTAACTAAATAATGCCCCTTTTAAAAATTACAGTCATTGTTTATGATAATTGTTTTTTAGTTTCGTTAAAACAGAAGGCCTAAAAAAGCATATTACTTTAAATTATATTAAATATTGTTCTTAAATTAAAAATATTACGCCGATTAATAATTTAATATTGCTAGTTTCCAAGCTGTACCTAAAGTACCTCAAGTTTTAGAAGCGTAATTTCATCACAGCTAGAGGAGTGAATTGAATAATTCTTGTTAGTGAATTGAATAATTCACAGATAGTTCTGAATAGAATTGACTGTGAAGTGCAGACGTGGTCAATAAACAATGAGGTGTATATAGTTTAGACTTCAATGTCGCTTACTTTATCGAGTTACTGATTTTATCTGCTAAGATAGGGCTAACATATATACCAATTATAATTTAGTTCATTTATCTGGTTTTGCTACGGTTTAAAATTTACTTATTGCTTTGCTGAAACTAAAAAACATGTATATCAAGAGACTTTTCTCGTGCTCAACATTTCAGTAAAGAAACTTTTTAATTTTTATTATTATAGACAGTTATATTTTACCTCTAGCAAAAATGAAAATATTCGTGTTAACAAAACATATCAATTAAAAATATCTTTTCTCTTATATAAGATCAAATGGAAGCTCATCGTCTGAGATTGAGGTTCATTCTGTTAATATGTTCTGTTTGGTCCTTCAATACTCAATTATATCGATTTATTTAGTTTAATATTTGATTCTCCATAAATATTCTTCATCACTGCAGTACAATTTTGATTACGAATTAAACTTAACTATTCAAATTCCAAATTTCCAAACGCGATCACTCTGATCTATTAGACAAACATTCACATGTGCTGCTTGTCAGCTGATTACTGTTTGCTGAGTTGATGACTCGTTCCTCTCAAGTTTGTGCTATTATCTTTGGGATTTTCCAAGTAATAAATATCCAGCTCTGTGTTAATTAAGGTTTCATAATAGAATACATCAAGGAACATGATGCTACATAGCATTACGTTTAGGAAGATACAAATTATGTATTTTTAAAATAATTATTTTCATTTAGTTTCAAGTATTATAATATGCTTGCAAATGTTTTATTGGAGGATTTTACTTACAGAAATTTAGTCTAATTATGAAAAACAACGAGTTTTATGTTTTTAATAACTATATTAGGTACATATTAGGCTTAGAAAATTCAGTTTCAGTAAAATGGTTTGCTCTTTTATATTTTGTATCGTATTAATATTATAAATACGAATATCTGTAAAGTTGTTGGGATATTTGATACTCAATGACACAAAACCTAGTGAAGAAATTTAGACGAAATTTTGTATGTTTACTGCTTATATAAAAAAATTAAAGATACGCATATATTTTAAGAAATTAATTTACTGTGGATCTTTTTGTACTTTTACTTAATGAACGAAACTGTGAAATTTAACATATATTGTACTCAAAACTGGTGACCTTTGGGATTGTGGGACGACCTATTTACAGTAGCTGGAGACATAAAAGCGGGGGTTTATGGCAACGAATCAATTATTCAACAAAAAATTCGCTTCGTGACTGAATTTGGAGGAAACGTTCGAGCACAGTGAGCTCGTTACTATAGCATATCGCAAAGCAATATACCAAACACTAAGTTCAATTCTATGACTGAAAATAGTTGAGGAGCATCGAGTCAGTTTTTAACCAATGATGGATACCATACTGAGGAGGTATAGTTTGAACTAATAAAATTTTATTAGTCTGAACCAATAAAATAGGAAAATATAGCTTATAGAAATTGGAAACTAAGAGCATAAACTGTATTTTATTAGATTAGTAAAGAAGGTCTGCAAGGTAGGCATACATTTATTTTCTGGAAAACGAAAGGAATCAGAAATATTACTAATAATAGTTAAATTATATTTTGAAATTTCAGGACAGGTATAGTTGTAATTTACGTTATCTGAAACTAAACACAAGAAAGAAAAACAAATATACGCTCTAAATTATAATTAAAAATGGATTTTAATTTCTTTATGAATTTTAATAAAATATTAAAATGCTTTGTCAAAATTAGTGAGTGTTTGTGATGAAGACACGAGAGGTAACGAGGTAACAAACAGTGCCGTCAGCAATCAGACACAAACGTTGTTAGTTGCTACTTTGTGCAGATCCCAAACTGGGTTTCCTTCTGATAATCTTGATTGTGAGGGATCAAACACACGTGAAAAGTCACAGTAGTTCTGTCTAGAACTTTACTAATTATGTGCACAATTGAAACTGTTTAAACTTTGACCAAATACTGTATTACTGACTATTATCGTAAACTTCTCATAGATTACCGTTGAATATGGTTTTGATATTGATTAATAGGTACAGCTGAATAGTGCTGATTACAAATCTGTTTATCTAACATTGCTCACTGTTGAAAGCTATCAATCGGACGTTAATATTTTCTAGATATTTCTCCGATTAGAGTAAGTCATTATAAGAAGTTATGTATGTTTCAAAATCAAATCAAATCATCTATGTTAAGGTACACAATACCTGTCATTAGATATCATTGTCAGGTAGCGACATATCGGTCAGTGCTGGTTAGTGTAAATATCATCTTCGTAACCCATTGTATTGATTATTACTCTGATTTGTTTATTCAATTAACATTATTTCTAAACCATTTGAACATATTAGTGTTTACATATTACAATATTCTCAAAAAAACTGTATTGTATAGTCTGTAGCACTCCACAGACATAATACTGATTATTCAAAATAATACGCAATACAGCAGGTCTATTATTTCTTGTGTTTGAATTATTTTTAAAATTCCAAAAACTCACTCACCAAACAATCATATATTTTTTATTTACAAAAATTATACACTTTTCTGTAAAAGATTTGGTCTAGAACTTTTGAATATCTATCACTTTTAAAACCAGCGTGGAATGTTCTAATTCGACCATACAAAAAAGCCTTTACTATGATCAGGTCTCGTTTGGCTAGGTCAACTTGTCCGCCTGATTGTGTCACAGCCTGTGGAGACGCTAGGGGTCTGTCCCCTTCTAATGAATGCTGTAGCTACAGACAAAAAAGAACTCCGTCTCGTTTGGCTAGCTTGATTGTATTACAGACCAGGGAGACGCTAGGAGGCTGTTTTCATCCTAATGAATGCGGTTGCTACAGACAAAAAATAACTCCGTCTCATTTGGCTAGCTCGACTTGTCATCTTGATTGTATCACAGACCAGGGAGACGCTAGGAGTCTGTCTCCCCCTAATGAATGCGCTAGCTACAGACAAAAAAGAACTCCGTCTCGTCTGGCTAGCTCGAATTGTCAGTCAGCTTGATTGTATCACAGACCAGGGAGAGGCTAGGAGGCTGTCTCCTCCTAATGAATATACCGCATTCATTAGGAGGAGACAGCCTCCTTAGCGTCCTACAGACAAAAAATAATTCTGTCTCGTGTGGTTAGGCCAACTTGTCAGCTGCAGACCAATAATTACTCTGACTGTTATGATGAAGTCAGATGTCTACTGCGGCAAGACGGTGGAGAACTGTTTTCTGTCGTATTTGATTGATTCTCCTACCTCTCTTACAATTATTTTAATCTTTCAAAAGTTATGGTTTAAAAAAAACAAATACATTTTGCACGTTAGTTACATTTATTTTTAACTGTGTTACTTTTTAATTGTTAAAGAATAAATCCTACCATTGCTTAGATTAAACATTGGACTATGTGTATGCTAGGGAAAAGTTGGATTGGGAAGTATAATTAATTGGTAGTAGACAAAAAAGTTAATATCAGACCAACTGCAGCTTTAAATTGATCTATATCACACATTACAATTCTGTATTATTAATATTAGGTGTGTTTAGAACATACACAATTTATTATGAAGTAGTATTAGTTTTCATATATTTACATTCACGTACTCAAGTTCATATAAAGTATTAATCGAAGCGCTTATACCCCTTCAGAGACCCATTGACAGCAAATATTAGCTCATGAGTTGATGTGCTAACGAGCTAGTTTGTGTTACGAAACATCCCAACATTATAGCGATGCATTGCGTTCCGTTCATGTTATCCACGGGTGTAATAAAGTCTAATTTTGTATTACTCTTTTTAGCGGCTATAGAAAATATGATTAATTTTGTTTTTTACAATAATACATAGGTGCTGTGTGCAATGTTATACAGCCTATCAGCATAGATTTAAAACATATTTTTTGTAAAGTAAGAATTTTTAAGCAACTCGTGAATATTCATAATTAATTGAGAATATTATCATAAAATATTATTAGTTTTATTTTAATTCCTGTAATAAGTAATAAATAATGTTGTTTTAATTAATTGAGTGTTTACGTTTTATTTAAAAATGTTGAAACGAAACAGCCCAAACTAATTTGATTCTGAAGAAACGTATTCCGTTTTTCGTACAGTACCAGTATGTTAGGGTCTTGTACAATATTGAAAGTTTATGTTTTCTGTACTACCATAACGAAACTATGTATTAAATTGATGTAGCATCAACATAAAGTATAATTATGTTTTAGATACAAGGTGTGTTCAGAAAGAAAGTACCCTTTAAGAAAAAACAAGTAAAATTTTTTTTCCACTCAATTTTATTTCCACATTAAAGCCCTAACCTTAAAATATTTTTCGGCATAGTTTTCACCGATGTTCAAACATTTACCGTAGCGGGTGATCAATTTGTCTATACCCTCTTCGTAGAAGGTTCCCGCCAACGCATGAAGCGACGAATCCACGGTAATTTTCACTTCATCGTCGGTTTCAAGCGTTGGCTACCTAGCTCGATCTTCATGTGAAGGAGCAAGTGGTAGTCGGACGGAGCCAATTCCAGGCTGTAGGACGGGTTTTCGAACTGCTCCCAACTTGTCATACACAAAAATTGTCGAACCAATGTTTGAGTGTCACCAGCGGTATGGGGCTGAGGATTGTTATGGAACAACACAATTCCGTCATTGAGCATTACTCTACGTTTATTTTGAATTGGCAGCATTAGTTTTCTAAAGGTTTCACAATACCTTGTCGCATTAATGGTTTTACCTGTTGGGAGAAAATCAATCAGCAAAACACCTTTCCAATGCCAAAAGTCAATGCACATGATTTTTTGTGCAGACATTGTCGTCTTCAATTTTGATTTCTTCGGGGATTGCGTGTTTCGCCACTCCATTGACGCTATTTTGATTCAGGTGTGACATGACGAACCCAATTTTCATCAACTGATACAATTTTGTTTAAATTCTTCACCATCACTGTACCGTGTGAGAAAAGTCAAAGGACTTCCGTTTTCCGTGTCTCTTGGTTTTGTGCACGTCAGTGAGCATTTTTGGAACCCATCGTGAACACATCTTGCGATAACCTAAGCGGTTCGTAACAATTTAGGACAAAATAGTGTGTGAAATTTGTTGGAAATCATCAGATAGCGTTGTAATAGTGAAACGTCTGTTCTCTTGGATTTTTTCTTCAACTGCTCTTACCAGATGATCGGTGACGAAAGAAGGTTTATTCGACCGCCATTGAACATTTTAACCCACTTTCTCACCATTCCCTTACTCATCATGTCTTCCCCGTAAACATCTCAAAGTTGTCGATAAATTTCAGACGGTTTCACATTCCTTGCGTTAAAAAAACGTATTAAAGAACGAATCTCACAATAGGTGTGATCACTAATCGTCTTGAACATTTTAAACGTTCAGAAAAAACTAAAAACACGACGTAGACAATTAAAATGGCGTGAGTCGAAAGCCAGTGAACAAGGACGGCTAGCGCGCATGGGCGGAAAACAGATTACAGCGCTACGGTGGCAGTAGAATGAAACAGTACTTACTTTCTGAACACGCCTAGTAACATTTCATTGAAACTTCACTGACCAATAAATCATTATAAGTTGTTATTTATAGCAAATAAAAAATAATTCATAGTTAAAACCAATTTTTAACTTTTTGGAGGCATTAAAAAAGCGTTAGAGAAGTTTCTAAAAGTTTCACTATCCTACCTATTACTGAATCCGTTAATAGTTCTACATCCCTCACTTCTTTAAAGTATGAGATCGTAAGCAATGTGGTTAAGTATATTCTTCATCTGTAAACTTTATGTAAGGTTTGTGTACTGTGAATTCGTATTCCTTATAATGCAATCCTTTAAGTTGAATTGTAAATGAATAATATATATATATATATATATATATATATATATATATATATATATATATATATCTTTATATATATATTTCCTTGTGTGCGTGTGTATGTTAATGAACTCCGCCTAAACGGGTGGACCGATTTTAATGAAACTTTTTGTGTGTCTTCAGTTGGATCCGAGAATGGTTTTTAGATTCATAATTCGGTCCAATTTTAATAGTTTATTTAATTAATTTTTTAATAATAAGTTGTTGTTGATAGTGGAGTGTTTTAACATTGGATCCGCCAGACTGCGCCACGACACGTAATACAAAGTGAACTGTTTACTTAACAACTGTGAATATTTTCAGCTGAAGTTCATCAAAGAGGCAGAAACATTTGTTCACATTTAAAATTTAGAAAGTTCATATTTTAAATTTGTAAAGTGCTTGATCAGTAGTGTAATACAGATTGCAAAGATGAAGTTTCACCAATTGTTCTACGTAAACATTATAATATTACAACACAGCCATAATGTTTTACTATTTTAATTCCAGCCCACAATTTGTGCTGCTATCAAATTTGTGCGTTGTTTTGTAACATTCTGTAATTATTTTGTGAGTGCTAATTGTTATAATACATTAAAAGAGTGAAGATTGAAGATGTTTGAAGTGCATAAAAAACTATAGTTATTTATTAAAGTTATTTAACTCATTTTGCAAATTTATTGAAGTGAGTATATTGGTCGCATAGGCCTACCTCAAATAACCTAAGTAGCATACAAATCAAAAGGTTGTTGTTTTCTGTGTGTGAATATTGTTAACAGTATATATAATCAAGTTTTAAACTAATTGGATTTAAAATAATTTGTTGTAATTTACATTTTTTTAATCTGCAGTCAGAATTGGTCACATAAGTTCAAATTAAGTAGCATACAAATCACATTTGTGAATAACTACTTATTCTTAATAGTGTAGCAATTGGTTTTAAATTAAATTCTGTTGGCCAGTTCCGATATTATACGTAATTTTAAATTACTAATTTTATAACAAGTTTATTTTTTTTAATTTTACAACTTAATTTATCGTAATGCTATTGAATGTACAATATTTTTTGTTAATCCTTCAGTAATGTACATAAACAAATTTGATGGTTTTCCGATAGTGCTGAAGTAAAAATAAGTGGCCTCATCACAATCGAATTATTGATATTTCTGAATAGCCTATCCAAACTACTATCCGAATTGGATTATAGTTATTTAAAGGCTGAAGTATAATAAGCAGCCACCATCACAATCGAATTATTGATATTTCTGAATAGCCTATCCAAACTACTGAATTTCATTATAGTTATTTATTCGGTCAAATATAATTAAATTTTTATTTATAAATTGTTGTTGATGTTGGAGTGTTTTATATTGGATACGACAGACTGCGCTACGACACGTAATACAAAGTGAACTGATACTTAAACAGCTGTGAATATTTTCAGCTGAAGTTCACCAAAAGAGGCAGAAACATTTGTTTATATTTAGATTACATTATTATAAAGTGCTTGATCAGTAGTCTAACGCAGATTGCAAAGTTAAATTTTCACCAATTGTTCTATGTAAACATTATAATATTACAACACAGTTTAATCAATAATTAATCTTGAAAGCATAGAGTAAGCATAAACATATAAAAAATAACACCACTTCTTATTTCAATATATTCTGTACTCACTTTGGAGGATAGAGATTATCCAGATATAAAATTGGAAGTTTTAGCTTTTAACTGAAATTGACAGTTTGTGCTGCTATCAATGTGTGTGTGTTGTTTTGTAAGGTTCATGTTTCAAAAGTAAATACGGCAAATAACATTAAAATATAATAGAATGAAGTTATAAAAAGTGTACTACGTGGCCGCGTTATAAGTTTATAAAAGCCAACAGGCAAAAAGAAGAAAATAAAAAATAAATAAAACATCGTGTAATTATTGTGTGAGTGCTCAAATTATAATAGTACATTAATAGAGATTATTGGTTCGCATTACCTCAAATAACCTAAGTAGCATACAAATCAAAAGGTTGTGTTCCTATGTGTGAATAACTATTGTTAACATTTTAGATAATTAAGTTTTAAACTAATGGATTTAAAATAATTTGTTGTAATTTACATTTTTAATCTGCAGTCAAAATTGGTCAGATAAGTTCAAATTAAGTAGCATACAAATCACATGTGTGAATAACTATTGTTAATAGTGTAGGAATTGGTTTTAAATTAAAGTTTGTTGGCCAGTTCTGATACTATACTGTAATTTTAAATAACTATAATGAAATTCGGTAGTTTAGATAGGCTAATCAGGAATATCAATAGAGGTTATCCAGATATAAAATTGGCAGTTTTAGTAAAAACACTTTTTAACTGAAATTTCGTAAATATTAAGTGTGCAGCGATTATCAGTTAATTTTTTGTTTATAAATAAATTGTTTTTTATCTTGGTATGTTTTAAATTGGATCCAGCAGAATGTGCTACGATCGCAGTTTCAAATGTTTTTTATATTTTAATTCCAGGTTTTCCCGACAGTTTGTGCTGCTATCAAATTTGTGTGTTGTTTTGTATCATCGTATAATTATTGTGTGAGTGTGCTAATTAAAATATTAAATTAATAGAGAATCACATGTGTCAATAACTATTGTTAATAATGTAGGAATTGGTTTTAAATTAAATTCTGTTGGCCAGTTTCGATACTATACTGTAATTGTAAAAAACTATAATGTAATTCAGTAGTTTAGATAGACTAATCAGAAATATCAATAAGTTGATTGTGATGGTGACCGCTTATTATACTTCAGCCTTTAAATATAACTATAATCTAATTCGGATCGTCATTTATTAGTTTAGATAGGCTATTCAAAATATCAATAATTCGATTGAGATGGTTACCGCTTATTGCACTTCAGACCTATAGGGAATACTTATTTGTATAGTATTTTAGATACCGTTAGTCTACGTTGTTATACATTTTTATCTAGAAGTTACTTAATTAAAATTACATATTCAATAAGTTACTCATATTCATTGTGTACTATTATACAGAATTTTATTTTTACAGAAAAAATGCCACGTCTTCGTGGAAGAGGAACGAATAGTAATAGTAATTCAATCATGTGATTTATATGCTACTTAATTTGAACTTAATGTGACCAAACTGTTAACAATAGTTATTCACACATAGAAACACAACCTTTTGATTTGTATGCTACTTAGGTTATGCGACCAATATACTCACTTCGTTCAATAAATTTTCAAAATTAGTTCAATAACTTCAATATATAACTATAGTTTTTTATATACTTCAAACATCTTCAATCTCTATCAATTGTAATATTAAAAATTAGCACTCCACACAATAATTACACGATGTTACAAAACAACACACATATTTGATAGCAGCACAAACTGTCAGGAAAATCTGGAATTAAAATAGAAAACATTTGAAACTGTGATCGTAGCGCATTTTGCTCGATACAATGTAAAACATTCCAAGAGGGTCCACTCATTTAGGAGGAGTTCAGCTCCATACACACGCACACAAGAAATATAAATAAAAAGATAATGAAATTCGGTAGTTTAGATAGGCTATATTATAAATAATCAATAGTTTTATTGCGATGTTGGCTGCTAATTATAATTCAGCCTTTAAATAACTATAATCTAATTCAGTTCGTCATTTTTAGTAGTTTAGATAGGCTATTCATAAATAATCTATAATTTGATTGTGATGGTGGCCACTTATTATACTTCAGCCCTATACGGAATACTTATTTTAGTATTTTAGATAAATTAAATTCTGTTGGCCAGTTCCGATACGATACTGTAATTTTAAATAACTATAATGAAATTCGGTAGTTTAGATAGACTATTCAGAAATATCAATAATTCGATTGTGATGGTGGCCGCTTATTATACTTCAGGCTTTACATAACTATAATATAATTCGGATAGTAGTTATATAAGGCTATTCAGAAATATCAATAATTCGATTGTGATGGAGGTCACTTATTATACTTCAGCCCTATCGGAAAATCATCTAATTTGTTTGTGTATACTCCTGAAGGATTAAACAAAAAATATTGTACATTCAACGGCAATAAGATAAATTAATTTGTAAAATTGAAAAATATACCTGTTATAAAATAGTTTGTTTCAAACTTTTTTACCTTCAGATTAAGTAAGTTTTCATTTAAAACATCCTCTACATTTCACATCACTCATTTTATACTCACACACTATCGGTTGGTCGAAGTGTGATTAAAATGTACATGTGATGAAGTGTAGATATTGTAATAACTTTTTAATAGACATTTTTATCAAAACAGCCCAGATTGTTACAGATTAATCAAAGATTAAAAATTTTCGCATTAAAGACGTGTGTACATGGACAACGTCTGTCGGATCTGCTAGTATATATACTAGCTCTTATACTAGCTTCAGGGTGATTGGCTCTTGGTGTGACAAATTTTTTTTACTTCAGGTCGATTTAAATGGCAAAGTTGCTAAGTTTTCAGAAAAACTTAAATATCATTGAACCCCATCTTTTTACCACAACCTGTACACAAGATTGTGTCAAGTGACATTAAAAACTTTGCCATTTAATAGGCAATAATTATAACCGCCATTGTATCACATTTACATTGCATTATAACGCAAAAAATGTTGTCACACCAAGAGCCACTCACCCATATATATATATATAAAGGGGTTTTACGACTTTGGGAAAATAAGAACACGGGTTTATCTTTTTACGACTTTGGAAAATAAGAACACGGGTTTATCTTTTAACTATAAATAAACTAAAATACATTCAAATAGCAAGAAACCTTACACATATGATGGCATGTTTTTTTATTTAAAGTTTGTAATCGACGATGGATGTTGAAGAAATAATGAGAAATAAAAAATTAAAATGTATCAAAAAAAATATAAAACTGGAAAGAGTCCAGTTATAATGCATACATTTTACGCAACTACTGCATTAATTAGGCCTTTTTCGAAGTTTAAAACCCAGTTTTTAAATAAATAAGTCAGGAAAATTTAATTATTATTGTTCTATTAAAGTAAGCTTAGCCATCCTGAATATTCTTTATCAAATTTTCTTATTGGCGATGATATGATAGAAAGTTGGGATTGAAAAAAAAATATTCCAACGATATATGTTACGAAAATGGACTACTTTTTAAGATTAAAATCTCATTGACTATTATAAAGATTCGTACATTTTACAATAACATATAATATGAAAACACCTAACAAATTTATCGTAAAAGAAAATTTTCACTGACGGATAAAAAATTGTTAGAACTATAATACTTAGTACCAGAATTTCATTTATTTTTTAAAGTATCCATATGTTTTATTAATAGGAGTGTTTTATATTGCACAATAAATGTTAATGACCTTACGGTTTCATAGGAGTAATACGGGTGATGTTATGTGTAGTGGGGAGTGCCGATAGCCGAGCGGTCTAAGACGTTGGACTTGAGTCTGAGTTAGAGATAGCGCAGGTTCGAATCCTGTCTGTGACCTTGCACTTTTTATCAGTACCATCGACCTTGTACTGTATCGACTCTCCCTCTTATTCTGCTTGATAAGATCCTCGCACAGGCCAGTGGCCCATGAGGACGGGCAGGGTAAGGATTATAAGGGGATCGGCATCTCCTTTTTTTTTAAAAAAAAAGAAAGAAGAAGAAGAAAGAGTTACGTTGAATCCACGCGTGTATTGTCAGGCTTATCACCTATCGTGCATAAATCCTCATATCTCCTCTCACTTGCTGTCCTCCAGTCAACAAAAACATTATCTGTAAGGTAAAGACATTATGATGATAGGACCGAGCTACATCTGTTACAAGTAAATGTGTAGTTGCGGTGAATCCACGCGTGTATTGTAAGGCTTATCACCTATCGTGCATAAATCCTCATATCTCCTCTCACTTGCTGTCCTCCAGTCAACAAAAACATTATCTGTAAGGTAAAGAAAATTTGATGATATGACTGAGCTAAATCTCTTAGGTTGGTTTGATGGAGTTAGTTTATTATAACTTGTACAACATACATTTAATGCATATAATAAAAAAACTACATTAACCCTATAGCTATAGTAGATGTAGTTAACATCTTCACTGCTGACGTATTCTGTCAGTAGAGATGTAACTACTACCTTTGGTCCAAACGTGATGACTAAAAGTTTATTGATAAAAAAATAATCAGTTTCTCGCTGCTTCCATTTTATCGATAATCCAATTAGGATGAATAATGAACATAAGTTTAGGATTTGAATGTTAAAATTTCGTTCTAAACTTGGCGAAATTTTGAAGAAAAACACTCAATTTTTATATTATGTAACATAAATAAACTACAATTTTAAGGAAGTTGATTGAATTCCTTCAATGATTCTTTTAGCCAATGAGATGTTCTTGGAGAAAAAGTTATGAAAGAGCTTAAGAATATTAGTGGAAACAAATAAATAAATACTTTTACTTCATAAAACAAGAGATTTAATTATCTGTAAATAAGAAATATAATAACAAATCTCACAAATTAAGCTAGAGAGGAGGTACCGTGTTGCGCTATTTATTGAGTGATCTTTTCTAACCAGTGCAGAACCTTTCTATGACGGGTGAATAGCCATTAATCTATTATTATTAATACTCTTTTACTAGGTTTTCCATGAATAAATAAATAAGTGAAACTTAAGGTCACACGTACTTTATAGTTAATATCGCAACACGAAGTCTAAGTTTTTTTTAAACCCTTTCTTTTATAGGAACCTCAAAATTTTTTGAATAAACTATGATTAAATTAAAGTACGAATTTATGTTTATAAAAGAAACCTACGAAACAAATTAAAAGTTTATCCTTATTTAGTGAGGAAGGAACAGCATAACTCTAATAGTGGATTTTATTGACATTCAGTTTTAGATCTAAATAAAGTAAAACTTTTACAATAGCTGGCAATATCATTTTAAGAACAACGATAGGAGCAAGAAAATACATATCGGAGGGAAAGAATTATAATTTTATATTTTTAAGCGTAAAACCATAATATAATACCTTGTTAAATGGAGGGTAAAGATTTTAAATGTAAATTGGTTAAAATTTAACTTATGGGAAAACTTGTAACGAAAATATGTATAACTTTTTATAATGTATAAATATGTATAACAGCATGCTTCATAAACACCCACTAGTTAGATTTTTGTTGTACTATATAAATAAGTCATTATAAGATATCGTACATCTCAGTATAATTGGGCATCATTTTACTTTTCAAATGTATCGAGTCTTACCAGTAGGTGTCTGATTTAGGCTAATTGCTATCATTTAAATGACGTCACCATTGATACGCTCATACAAAGAGTTTCCAGTTCTCATTAACTAGGTGTTAATATTCATAGTGATACTGGTGTTGATGTTATACGTTACTTTACCAATATGCGTCTGATGTAGTTTGAATGTTATCAGTTAAATGACGTCACTATTGAGACGCTCATACAAAGAGTCTCCTCTCATTAACTAAGTGTTAATATTCATAACGCTACTGGTGTTGATGCTACCGTCTTTGACAGCCGTACTCTTTTATATCTCTTTCAACGTTAAAACGCTTGGCATTGAAGAAGGAAAGCTTTATAAAATAACAATATGCCAATAGCTTCACAGATATATCCTTAAATCTGGTACGGGATATTCCACTGAGGTTTAACTATCATCCCAACTATATAACGTATCTGTGATAATTATTATGGAATAACAATTGTATTAATGTAACATACTTCTAAAAATATGTTATATCCTTCAAGAATATTATTTTTATTTTAAAGTATTTTAAAGTTTTAAAGACTTAGATATCACTGGCTTTACGTGACACAAATTTGCTACACTTTATAGTGGTGACATCACCAAAGTGTTGTAAAGACGTGTCTGTAATCGTCAGTTTATTAGATTACAAGAAATTTACGGACAGATATCTTCTTATTTTTGTTACTATTCTAAACAAACTTTAGCTTTCAAGGTGCGAGATGTAAGAACCTTTCAAATTCAAGATACAAACCTAAATGTCATGTGTTACATATGTTTTTATTTACATTCCAATTGATCCTTTTCAAAATTGTGATGTTGGCTGTATGTTTGTCTGTCTTTACGAAAATTCTTGGTAGAAAGGTTCTAGATACTTGAAACTTAGTACATAGCGTTCCTCCTGTCTAATGACGAACTGTATTGATTATGTGGTCAAAGCGATGCAATTGATTAGTTACTGCTAGTTCAGTTAAGGCATTTGTTATGTTACGTCAGATCCTATTAAACTTCATTGTATTGGTTAACTATATATAAAGAGAAAAACTTTTTAGTCAGAAATATTTATTATGTTCATAAGATACCTAATTTGTACAAGCTTGTGCCTTTTTTCATCAGTGATACGTTCTATTTATTGCATTATCACGGACAATTCTTATCGAATTTGTTATTTTATTTTTCAAAATTATGTTGATGTTATGTATTTTCTAGGCTCCATACTCTGGCAATTGACTTTGATATTCAATCAATGCGTGTAACTATATATATAGTCTACTAAATGTTTTCAATACTTATCTTCTTCTGTACAGCCTTTCCAGATTCTTTGAAAGTAAACCAATTCCCAAGCCCAGATGACACATTCTTTAGCCTAAACGTGTGATATAAATGCACCTCTACATAGATCTTGGTTTTAAAAGCTTTTGGCTTCATTGTTGTATGTGAAGTGGCAGACGCAGAAGGGACGATGCCTTGTCATTCAAGGATGACTTTTATCATTCAGTCCCAATTAATTATATAAAGTTTTCAGATCAAAAGTTTTATAATACGACGCTAGTAAACCATAAATCCATTTATATTGTCTACTGAAATAGTTTCTCGTAATTTTGAAGTTCTAATTTTCGTATAAAATTTATACTTATAACTACGTGTTTTTATACTCAATTGAAACCAAATGTGTCTAATGTTTTGAGGTTTTAATTATTTATCATAAAACATTTATTTTGCGGAATTTGACATCAAAATTTATGATTAGCTGCCATTTTGATACGGGTAAAAATAATTTGTTCATATTTTCTTTATAAAATTGGTATACAAAAGGTCAACACAGCTGCAACGTTGCATAACTTTATCTTTACTGGTATAAAAGATCAAACTTTTTTGGTAAAAATCAAATACAAGACAGATAGACGGAAAACTAAAGGTTTTAACTCCATATGAAGTTTTTTGCTCATTTTTATGTCTAGAACAAAATAATACAATTTTGGAACACCTTTAGTAAACACCCTGTATATTTTTATTAACATAATGTTTTATATAAAACAAAATGATCTGGATAGTTTAGTGTTGTAGAGTAAAAGCTCAGCAAAATGTCAATTTCATAGAAACAAATAATGACTTGGCTTTGGTCCAGAGTTAATTAACTTTGGGCAATAATATCTATAGTTTAGGGAATAAAATGTATTACCATGCCTGTAAGACGAATTTACTTTAACGTGAATATAAAGAACAAATAATTGTACTATATTGCAAATAACCTGTCCAGTTGAAAGTGTTACAGTACTAATAATGTTATAATAAAGAGAAGGATGTGTATGTAATATCTTGATTAGCATTTGAGGACCCAATGATTTAAATTTACTAAACATATTCTAGTAGGATAGTATGAGTACTGAACCTTAAACAAATGTGAAGAATTGAGATATTAAAATTCATTTGATATTATTTTAAACCATTCTCAAAAGTTTTCCATTATAAGAATACATAAATTGTATTATTACATTTGTGCTTCTTTGAGATTCCTAAGTTCCACATATAACAGAGATCTATTTTTGTTTTTTTCTCAATCCACCGATATAACGGAGTATTGAAAGCCCCAAGAGAGCATACTCTATGATATATTGATCATAAAATCTGGACTAAGAGGTTCCTATAGCTCAAGTTTCAAGTCTCCAGAACCTGTCTATCAAAAGTTATCACACATACAGACTGACACACGGATGATCAAAGACGAAATTATTTTAATTTGTCTTTAATAAATTATGTATTTGAAGACATTTGTTTCTTCACATATACAAAGAACAATAGTAACCGAACAGACATAAGGGTATATCTGTGAAACTATTGGCATATTATTGTTTTATAAAGATTTCCTTCTTCAACGCCAAGCGTTTTAACTTTGAAAGGAATATCAAAGACTACGGTTTTCAAAGACGGTAGCATCAACACCAGTAGCGCTATGAATATTAACACCTAGTTAATGAGAGGAGGAAACTCTTTGTATGAGCATCTCAATAGTGACGTCTTTTACCTGATAACATTCAGATTACTCCAGACATATAATGGTACTACTCGACAAAACATGGTTATCAAAATGTTCCCAAAATGTTCAGAGATACAATGTTCTGAGATATATGATACCTTATATTGATTTTACTTATATATTTATATATCAGAAAAAAATCTATTGAGTGCAATAGATGTGATGAAGCATGCTCCCAAAGTTAAATAAAACATTCCGTTACAAGTTTTCCGAAAGTGAAAATGTTTACTAATAGCAATCTATATTTTAAGTCTTCACCCTCCAGATCACAAGGCATTATAAATGAAGAATGTCCTGTCAAATTTTCGACAGTTTATCACGAAGTGTTAACTTGAAAACATTAACTTATGCAAATATTTGAACTTATGTACGTTATTCAAAACAATCTAATGATAAGGAGCACCACAATACAAACCAAGTTCAGCAATATTATCACAGCAGAAGACCAATTATTGAATAAATAGAGAGGTACGATAAAATTGAAGCAGTGAGAAACTGTATTTTTCACCAATACACTTTCAGTGATAAGGTTTTAGTCAAGGTGGTAGGTGACCAAGGTGTTAAACAATTAACTATTCTTTCCAGGGTGCCATTTGAAGTAAAAATATACCGTTATGAAATTCGAACTATTAATTTGTAAGTTTAGATCAAGGCTAGACTTAATGTAAAACGAATTATTGCTTTCAGCCTATGAACCACTTAATATAGCGCGTGCGTTTAATAAATGTATATTTAACTCCTAAATCGAACAAAAATTTACTGTGTTCATACTTAGCAATACTTAATTTATGAATAACCAAAGATTGAATAAACTTGTTGAAATAAATACGTATCTGAACAACCTAACCTGAAATCTGCATCAGATTTTGCTTTTCGTGAGTATATCAGTTGTTAAAGTAATACTCGCTCTACTAGAGAGATTGGAAAGCTATAGGGTGAAAATTGGATCGAAACTTGGTAAACGAAGGTTATTATTTCCTCACACTGTTCAACTTCAGCAACAAGCAAAAGTTGTTTCCATTGAACCGGATAAACTCCATGACAGTACGTAGAACCATTCACATACACTAAGCAGGCTCTATACTAGGCCTATATCACGTAAGAATGGGGAAGAGGTACAGATGCGCGATAAAGATTTGACGCCGCCTCAGCGCCGATATTACAAGGACTAACAACAGTTATTAGAGTGATATACAAATTAACAGTTATAGTGGTTTTCATTGTTAATATTCTTTTATGGTTACTGAAATAGTTATTATATGGGCTGGTGTAGAACTTAAATAACACCAATTTCATTTACGATTTCAACAAACCTAATGTTTTATTGAGTGGAAAAATTATTTTGAAAACAGTTACTCTGCTATTTGTAATAATCGTAATTGTTTGAAAGTATTGCTAAACTGTATGTAGATTAGAGTATTTATAAATATGTAGAGTGAAATAATATATATATAAATATATATATATATATATATATATATATATATATATATATATATGTTTATAAGAAATTAACGTGTATTTTGTATCTGTTTCATCTAACGTGTCATTTACAACCATTTATGTAGTATCATTTGTTTAATAAAATAAAAAATGTTATAGCACTATAAAATATAGGTTGTTGAAAATTATATACTGACGTTTAATAATTTTTATTAATATTTTGTGTTAATTTATATCTGTATCATTTTCACATTAGCTGATTATATTCGTTGAGTGCTATTGTGTTCAATATATTCAGGGTGTACATTAAATCCTGATGCGCCTAGATAAAACCCAAACAGATTGAGATATCATTGTAGAACACTCACCATTCTTACTTAATTAATTTTTGGATTTTTATAGGGTAAACACATTCACCCCTCTTCTCATGAGGGTATAACATTACATTTTCAAATTGCATCCCTTATCTTGTGACATGTCATTTTAAAGTTCTATTTAATGGAAATACAATAACATGAACAAAACATCCCTATGACGATTCTAGCAAAGGTTAAGTATAAATAATCCCTTACATTGTAATGCCACCTAGAAAAAGACACTTCTTACCAAAACCATGAACACCAGAAACATTAGATAGGTCCCCCTACTACGTACAGGGATAAGCTGGGCCCATCCAAGTCTTAGTAAACGATATCACGCATGCATTGTCTTGATATGCGCAAGTTATGTACCCAAAACATTTACTAAAGACAATGTAGATGGGTTTTCTTAGTATCATTGTGTTTCTATTCAATAGACCTTTAATATGACATTTCACAAGGAGCTGCAGTTTGAAAATGTATATTTACCCCTTAGTATTTAAAGCACAGTTTTTATATAAAATAATTATTATTAAGGTAATGTTTCTCCTGTCAGCTACCATCATAAATACACACATTTTTGCTCCTCAGTTAGCAAAGGCTTCTGTTTGCTGTGTTTCATTCTTTGTAGCTAAATCTTGGTGTAAATGGTTATCTTAATGCGAATATGGAGTTTAGATTCATTTCACTTTTTATTCAGCGCAGTGCAGCGTCTTTAATCTGGCACTGTCACAAACGTTATTCCTAGAATCTAGAGCCCACGTCCGTCTGAAGAGATCCAAAAATTTCAGTGACTATGATGTGCACTCAATTGTCACCTAATGAGAAATGAGACAATCTTCATGTAGATTGAACTAAATAGATGTTGTGTAAACCAGAGTTCCTTTATAATATATATCTCGTGAGATATCTCTGACGTCGAAAATGAAAGCGGTTCTTTTAACGTAGGATTACAACACTATCAAATTTAAGTGGCTGCAGTGAGAGGAAGGTGAAAGGAGCTACACTAAAAATTAACATATATTAATAATAATATCTTCTTAATATTAATAACTTTTTACACTGTATCGTATCCATAAAGGTAAACCTGTATGATTGTATAGTTTGTAGTTTGCTAGCAGCATTGATATAAGGCCGTCTACTAATAAATAATATATATATATATATATATATATATATATATATATATATATATATATATATTTTTTTAATTGGAAAAGTAAACTACGTAATCTAACGAAGAAAACCTACTTACGCCGTCATTTTATGAATTTTTCGTTTAACATCAAATTGTATTTGTCCTTTAATAAAAAACATTCTATAAACGCTCCAGTTTTAAATTGGGTGGGATAAAACGCTGCAAAAGGCAATATTCCAACTTTCCTACTAATTAACAAACAAATATAATTACTTTACTATCATTATACCTCAGTCCAGTTACATTATATTACACTAGTAAGCTTGGCCTGGATCGTCTTCTTTTACAATTGTCTGTATATGTATATACATACATACATAAAAGACACAAAGGTCTCACTAGCTCACTCAATCACTCACTCATCACTTATTCTTCTTCTTCCCGATATCCCAAAATCTCGTATTACACGTATGCATCATGACTAAATAGAAAAACATTTTTATAAGGAAGCTGCGTTGCAATCCCAAGAATAACTATATATTTTTTACAATTGTCATACTGCGATGTAATTTTACACACGTGTACCTCATGCTCTCAAAAGAAAAAGAAAATATGTTTCCTGTAGAACAACCATCCTTAAGTCCTGAAATAGGGTTACTACTCCTATAAGAACATTGTTTTTATTTAAACTTGATACAGTCCTGGAAAAACAATTTAATTCCAACGTCCCACTCCACCAAACTATACAAAAGCATGTTTGTTTAGATTAATAACCTAAAAAGTTCAAAGTAATATTGCAATATTACTTTAAACTTTTTATTGCAATAAAAAAAGAACTATATTTGTGTTTTTAAATTTCCCGATGTACTCTCATGAAATATGTGTCTCAAGATTCCTCCAGAAAAATTTATTTCTCATTCATATCAACAATCCAGAGGGGCTGAAAAAGGGTTCCTACACATAGCAGAAGTTTTTTTTTTTCAATACTCCACTTTCCTTGAAAGAAAATACTTTACACTCAAGTATCTTAGGCTCTCACTAGATGAGAGTCTTTTTGTATACCAACAACCCATAAAAATTGCAATGAGGTTGCAACCCCTAAAAGAATATTTATATTTAGTTTTAAATTTCTTGCTGTCCTAACAATAGTAAATAGGAAAAACACTATCCTCATCGCATAAAACATCTTGAAGAATAAGTACTCGCACGGACTGAAATAAATTTCTTAATCATTTAATTAAGTTGTTGAATTATATTTGTATATGATGATTTTTTTTATTTTTGATAACATTTAAAAATATTACACAACTGATATTATAAACGTCGAATTGAAGGTAGTAAATTTATTTAAAATATTTTTTCGGATGAAAATTTTTCTTACAGTATTACACTTAAAATAAACCATCTCCTCCAAATAGTAAAGTTACATCAAATTCAACAAACCCTATGAAAAACTAAGGTTTTACTCAAAGTTCTGACCTTTTTTCTCGCAGTCGGGTGCAAATATAATTATTATGTATCCTACGATTATTTTAAGATTATTTTTAAGTCCATCAAGCTTAGAACTGTTTAATTTTACTAACCCTCTGGATACGTTCCTTCACAACTAACGTGACTGGTGATACATTTTTTTAACGGAAATTCCTCTAACAATTTAACAAAAACTAAGCTATGTGATTATACAGTGCAAATCGGTGCCTAACACTTAGACTATAAAGTAAATACGTTGTATAATAATAATAGTAAAGTAATCAGATTTGTTTTAAGTGTATACAATGTTTTCATAAGTATAGGGACCTCTATTGCTGGTCTGTAGTCTGAGTGATCTCGAGGACTGTAACAAGCAAGCAAGTCTTCAGACGTCTGCTGCGATCCTACTGTACTAGCTAAATGTCTAGCTATAATAAATTTAGTTAAGTTAATGAATAACAGCTGTCTAGCTTTAATACGTTTCCAATTACTACTTATAAATAGCTTTCTATGTATGATAATTGATTGAAATGCTGGTAAACTAAACTGTGTATTTCTCGGAACAAAGGGAAGTGTCTCTTTTAACTGTATTGGATTTAGTCTGTCAGAACACTTTGAAAGCTCAATCTTGTTTGGCCAATCTGATTAGTTAACGAGATGGCAAAGCATCTGAGAATGGGTTGCAAATAGGTATCCTTACACCATAAATGGTTTTACAATATAATGGTTTGTATCCGGCAATCCATAATTATAAATCTTTATTTTTTCAATTTAAAAACTTAAATGACTTTTGTAGGAAACTCAGGTGGCCCCTAGGAAAAAACTGGCCCAATGCAACATTAAAAATATTATTAGCCAGCCTTAACCAATAAAATGTACCAAAATGGTGGTCATTAGAATTTGGGAAAGAATTTTACCTTAAGTATTTACAAATTTTTACAATGTTACTACGTTTCCGTTCATTCAAAGCAATATTTATTATTAAGCTACTCTAATATTTTTATAACATGTATGGTTTCCAGATGGTGGCTGTTTAAAGTTATAGAAGTGTACAATGGAAGAGGTATAAGTGAGTACTGTGCAATATTACAAGATTTAAACATTGTGTATTTTACATTAAAATACGAAATATAGAAATAACAAAGCTAACTAGATCAGTTAAAGAAATAGTCTTGCCGAACATGAATTAAAAATTGTCAATCTGAGTACATTTCATATGGATACAAATAACAATATACAATATAATTAGATTAAAATCAAATTACATTTTAAGCATCACTTTATAGCTACGCCATGTGTACATTTTAATTTTCTATAACAAAAAGGGGAAAAATTATCTAAGTTTACTTATTTACGAATCGAAATCAAATTAATGCCTTACAACCCTTTATTGTATACTTTCCCTGTTTTACTGGTTTGATAAAGTTTGCAAATTAAAGTATGTTATAACAAATTGTAAAATAACTTTTTCCCACTCTCTGATATTGAAGTACATAGAAGAAAAGCCATTTGTATAGCGAAAATACAATAACATAAAATGGTTCAAAAATAATATCTAAGCAGAAATCTAGCTGATCCAAGGATAAATAGGATAATGTCTTTTACGAGAGTAATGAGTACTAGGAAGTTAGTCTTCAGTCTACTTCTGTCAGAAGGTAACTAATTCCGGTCATTGGAATCTACTATCTGTGCCGTGGTTAGTATCTGCATTGTGGGCCCGATTACAAAAATATATATATATTTAGTTAGTATAAAAATATATTTTTTTAAATTCTTCTTTCCATATTTCCATATCCATATTTTAAGAATTAGTGTTTAAGGTCAATAATCACTGAGGTTATTGGCCGAGAGAATTTCATTTATATATGTATATATATATATATATATATATATATATATATGTGTATGTATATATATATATATATAAATTGTATAGTTTATGTATTTAATAACTTAGCGTAATAAAAACTGTAACATTTCAAACTGCAATTACGCCCTACCTGAACGATCTCGAGGGGCAGGGTATGGGTTGTTTCGACCAGATTTTTATAAGACAAATCAATTTTGTTATATGTTGCCAAAATAAAAACATAATTAAGTGTAATTTAAAGATGCTTACCACATAGCAAGAACCCAAAAAATATCCAATAAGTGAATAGGCAACGTATTGCTATAAAATAACCAGTTTTATCAAAAGCACAATATTCACATGGGAAATAATTATTTGTTTGTCATATTAAGTGCGTTGCAAAGATTAGGCATTGTATTGGTCTATATAATTAACAAATAAAGGTATCTCGTACATTGCGATACTTGACAAATGCATGGATCCTTAACTCTTTTACAAAATATAACCAACCATAGGATACGTTTATATAATACGGAACATGTATTGGTATGAGAAGTAAAACTATAGAAAGTAAGAAACTATAGCATGTTCCAGTTATAGGAAGTAAAGTTGTTTATATGGTTATTTAACATACAAAAGCAAAATATTTTGGAACATATACTTTAACAGATAAGTTTGTTTCTTAATATTCAAACACCATTGTTTCTATCAAGTGTCGCCCACAGTTTTGGACAAACTGTTCAAACTTATCATACGTAACTTTAGAAACTTGTTGGTTACAAATACTATCATATACTGGAATATATTTCTCTATCATGGAGAATTTTTATTGCTTGTTCATAAGCCCTTTTCAAACACCATATACGATTCTTTGTAAACACAGTATTGTATAAGGTACAAATATATCCTGGCGAGATCCATGAAAAAGTATTTTAGGCATCAATCACAGTCTTGTCTCCTTGGAAAAGAGAAGACCAGCTCCACACCAGGCTCTTCAAGTCTAAGCAGGTAGGAGTGGCATCCCCTATGTAAGTCTAGCAACTGCCTTTTAACACTTTGGGATCAACCAACTCCAACAGTCTTTCCCCGCAATAGACTTAACAAAACATAAACAATCGAACAATAAAACATCGAACCTTAATATCTCGACATTTGCGGTGAGTGATGTGCCGCTCTTGAATATCCATAGAGTTTTCCAGATTTAAATGAAACATTAGATTTGCTATACCCAGTTAATACTCAATTAGCAAGTATAATCCAGACTCAAGGGAACCATTCTGTAGGTTACAAACAATTTTAATTAGCGATTTTAATGGTTATATAATATGATAAAATCAGTAGAAAACTACAACATTTGGCAAAAATTACGTTCTTCCGAATGTATTTTTTTTGCACGGATTTAATTTTGCCAGTTTAGATCAAAGCAATTTCAAAGAGTAGGAAAAAGTTGTATTATTGTATTGCTGATTATAATAATGAAATAATAAATACTAGATGGATAAACAAAACCTTTATTAATTTAAATATTTCATAACAGTTAAAACCTGAGGTATGCAATAAAGATCTTTTGATTTGTCTAAAAATTTATTCTCTTACTTAGAAGTACTCAATACGATAAAATCAAGAGAAATTACTTAAGTTAACTTCTCAAGCTGCTTCTTGAAAATTTTGCAGTAATTATTGTCTTCATTTCAGTGTCATGAATTGGTTTGCATGACTATAAGATATGGTTTGCAGAAAAATCCTACAATATCACTACTGCTATTTTTTAGGCCAAACAAGATGAACACAATCTTCAAGTGGTTCGTTTTGAGAAGGTGTTTGAAATCTAATAAAGTTTATGTGTTTGGCGGAATGCCGGGGGACTGTTCCAGCCAAACCCAATTACTTGGTACGTGATAGTGGCATTACCTTCAGGCAATATTATCCCGGACTCAAACAGTGATACATACCATCGACCCCGATACTTAGTAATTATATTTATTTTTACATCCTGTTAGTGGTTTTATATTATTAAAAATCTTCAATTTTATTCTCTAAATTTAGTTTTATTGTTAAGATTTAAAATACTTTTAATATTAATCCTAATGGCAACTTTTATCGATTAACGTATGCAATTAACAATAATGTTTGAAATAAATAATATTTTATACCGATAAATTAAAGAAATAATATCATTTTCGTTAATAAATTACGGTGATTATAGTATAAGTTTTCACCATAAAATAATAACAGATTTATCAATCATATAAATAATTTAAAATAAATATGTTTTGTTCAACCCTTCGTGATACATTTAACGGTATTCTACCTGTGCAAATTGATGAGAAACTAAATAATTACAGCTATTTCGTTTGTTTTGAGTTTATGCTATCTTACATGTGTTCTGAAAAGCAGTAACACAAGAATACAGTAAAATATCAGGCCGCCTGTATGAAAGAGGTGATTTATGTATATATATATATATATATTTATTTATTTTGTACTAGCATAATGAACAGTTGTTTTAATTAAATATATATATTTAAGAGGTCCATTTTGAAGCCATATCCTACCCGTCATCATGGACCACTTGCCTGTGAAAGAATCTTATTCAACATAAAACGGGAGAGTGTCCACTCAGTTAAATGGCGATGATACTGATAAAAACTGCTATCGTCACAGACAGGAGTTCAACCTGCGCTATCTCTAACTCAAATCCAGAGTGAACGTATACACTGCTCAGCCCCTGCATCTCCCAAATTCATTTTCAAATACAATATTTCTATCCCCTACAGCAATTATTGTCACATACGCCTATCGATTAAAATAGGGTTTTCCAACCATTAGCAAAACATTTTTATAGTATTATTTTTATTATCATGTAAACCATATGAAATTAAATAAGTGGTCCATCGAATATTTCTTTAGATTAAATGCAATTTAAATGTGAAAAGCAATTAATATATATTGTCATATCTGCTAGTTAAAAGCACAATAACGAAAATAGATATAATTAAACACTAACAATAATAAATCGTTTAACATTGAAGACAACACTTTTTATTGGAATATTTCTTTCAATTTAATAAAATTGTTATGTGTTTATCGTCATATCGGTCAGTTGAGCGCATAATAACGAAAGTATATATATTATACTTGTATATATTATAAGATCCATATATAAATTACTTCGTTTACTGCATATATATATATATATATATATATATATATATATATATGTGTGTGTGTGTGTGTGTGTGTGTATGTATATATATACTTTTTGTATGACATACAATAGATAAATATTTCATTATAAAAACTAAATAAAATATCAGTTAGCAACCGATGCTAAAATTTGATCATTAATAAGTGAATTCTAAAAACATTTAACAAAAATAATAGTGAACACGCTGTAATAACTATAAATCAGTAAATCAGTACAAACACGTTGATAAATACTTAAATAGTATTAATTTACAAACACGTGTAGTAATTTTCATAGTACAAGTCTATGTGTTTATTGAATGTAATTCATTACGTGTAGCAAGCGAGACAAGAGAATCAATAACCAATCACTGAGCTTAAATTCTTTTCAAAGATGTCAGGGAAGCCTTTAGCACCACTCAAGAGAATTGTATAATGCCGATAAAATCCCAGGTCGAATTAAAGCAATTAATCCATAGTTGTAAAGAGTTATTCTCCTTGTCGCATCTGCTGTACAATTAAGTGCACTATGTTGTTTTAGTCTGTGACTGAGTTGGATTTCAGACGCTATAATAATAAGAAGGGGAATTGAAGCAAAACTTTAACATTTACATTGAATAAGTCCTTCCCGCATTAGCTTGCGTTCTGTGAAGAAAACTCGTAGTTCCACTGTGCTTAATGACCTTGTCTAAAACATTTTTTAAATCGAATAATTCCCAAAAAAGAATACCCATGACAAGCAGAAAGCGGTGAGTGTCCAGAGTCAGACAGATTTGGCAGCCATCCGCTTTCGTGATGCAAAATTGCTAGTGAAGTAATGTGGGTAGCATAAACATCGTGATGCAGTATGCTACATGATAGTTGCGGATTTATCTTATGCTGGTATAAAATATGCGGCAATATGAATTGTTTGGAATTGAAGGAGGATGCTCACATACCAACACATATAAGGATAGAAGGTGATTATTTAATTCTAATCTAATTTTATCCAAAACTAAAACCTTTTTAATTGAAATTGGAAACACTCCATATATAAAATGTATGTTATATATTACACTTTAATGGAAAAAATATACTTGTTGTGAATGAATTTGAAAGTGTTATTATCTTTTGGTAATTATCTGAACAGAGGTCGACACAATATACAGTATTAGGATCATGAATTAATTGAAGTAAGATGTGAGAGATTCACGTCAGTAATGGTGTTCTCTTGTAGGCTCCAGCTACCTGTCACATCTGAGTACAAACTATTGTGAAACATTGCATCAAGATACATTTGTAGTTGTTTAAATTTATTTTGCAGCCATTAGCTGTATTTAAACCCATATTTTCTTTTTAGCGTACAATTATTTCTTACATAAATCCTTAAGATATTTTCAAAACAGGAAAATTAATTTTCATTCAAATAAATTACACTTGTAGCCTATTAATTTCCAGAATAGAATCCAGCTATTGTTTTTAATTAAAAATAGGTATTAATACTTCGTTTACTGCAGTTAACTGTACAACTGTATTTAACAATAATTTTCTATATCGAATTAAAATTATATTATGATTAGTAACAATCACATTTATAGTGAAACTTTCCACACAACCAGCCAAACAAATAATTTAATCAATCATCCAAGCCTCCATGCATGAGTCGATTATTCTACAGTCCAGTTCCGGCATCGGTCTAGCTCCCAGATATATTCCAGCTCATTAACACCATACGCGTCAGAAACATTATAAACACTTGTAGACAAAAGTGTTCAATGTACAAAGCACTTTTCTTTGGATGTAGCAAACTGCTGATCTGTTACACAACTGCGTATGCAATACATTTTAAACCACTTTATTTTTGTAAAAAGTTTCTCAAGCTATTTGATTAGAAAATAAAACCTACTAAGATCGATAATCTTCCATGTGTACCACTATTTAGGCGTTATTATATAAATAATTTTAAATATGATAAAACAGAGAACAATGCCATTTTATGTAAAGTACTACTGGTGTTGTGACATAGATTAGTGATACATAATATAATAATAATAAAAACACTAATCGCTGATATTGTTATAAAACTCTACATTGCAGTTCGTTTGTTATTAATGCCTTTTTACCATTAGCATTACACACAAGTGTTTATTAAATTATTTATAGTAAGCCGTCCAACAAAGCCATGACAAAGACACATTGGACTTGTCGCGTGACAGAAAAATTATTCAAATTGTGGTCGCCGTAACACCTCCCATTAGATACACTGGTTAGTAACTATGATACGTGAACTAGACTTTGCTTTCAGACAAGCAGCGACTACTGTCAGAGATGGCATAATCGCGTTCTTGTTTATTAACTACAGTCCAGTATTATACAAAAAACCTAACCACCAACAAAGCCAAGACATTTACTAACTGTACTTAAATCTTACACTCGTAATTTTGTATTATGGAGATATAATAATTCGCGCCTATTGATTTAATTTAGTTACTATGGTGTATTCTCTCATGGATTTAAATTAGATAGTATAAAGTTGAATTAGGCATACATGGTTTTAATTTTCTCATAACATGTTTAGTTACCACCAGTGTTATCAAATATTCAACGAACGTTTATTATAACATGAAAATGGTTATGAAAATACACATTTATGTTTAACTATGAATAGCCTATATATCTGCTTAACTGACAGCTCTATGTAGAACTGATTGGGAACATAAGAATTTCAGTAGGGCTACATTAAAAGGCAACACAAGTTTCTTAATACGAGTTATGGCTATTACATAACGGGACTGGTATTGTAAAAAAAATTTATTTTCATTTTAAACATAATTACTTATTATCACCTTCAATATACACCCCTTCTCTATCCCTGCAACGCTCCATGCGAAATTTCCATTGTTGGAAACAATGCTGAAAGTCATCTTCTGTCAACTCTTTCAGGAGTCTTGCCGCTTTTTTCTTAAACAGCTTCTACGGATTCAAATCTCGTACCTTTCAATGCAGATTTCACCTTAGGGAAAAGATAAAAGTCGCATGGTGCTAGGTCTGGCGAGTAAGGTGGATGTTCTAACACTGGGATGCTCTACTTGGTCAGGAACCGCTTGACAGATAACGCGGAATGAGCTGGCGCATTGTCTTGGTGCAAAATCCATGATTTGTCCTTCCACATTTCGGGTCGTTTTTTTCTTACTCTTTCACGTGCTTTATTAAGTACCTCAAGATAGTAATGTTGATTAATTGTTTGACCTTCAGAAACCCAGTGAAGGTACTCAGTCCCACGAATGTCGAAAAAAAAAAACAATCATCATTGCTTTAAATTTTGACTTGCTCATTCTTGCTTTTTGACTCTCGGTGAAGTTGAGGTCTTCCAATGCATGGATTGGCGCTTCGTTTCCGGATCATAAGTAAAAAACCACGATTCATCACATGTTATTATTCTTTCCACTAAATTTGGGTCATTTTCAATGGCATTCAAAGTGTCAGTACAAACATTTTTACGAGCTGCTTGTTGATCAATCGTAAGAAGTTTTGGTACCATTTTGCACACACTTTTCGCATGTTCAAATTGTCATGTAAAATTTGCCGCACACATTCTTTATCAATGCCTACAGATTCAGCAACTGCACGAATGCTTAATCGTCGGTCAGACCGAATCAAATTAGCAACTTTTTCGACATTGTCTTCCGTTTTTGATGTTGAAGGACGACCTGGCCGCGAATCATCTTCCTTCCACGTGTTCTTGAAAACGCTTAAACCATTCAAAAACACGAGTCCGCGATAAACATTCACTGACATACACTTCTTTTAGTAAATTATAGGTTTCGGTAGCGGTTTTTTCCAAGTTTAACGTGAAATTTAATAACAATTCGTTGCTCTATTATTACGCTAATTATTTTTCCGGCAAAACAAAATAACAACACTTACATAAATGAAGGTTATGACACAACGATGTTGTTTACAGAAACGAGACTAACTGCATTCTGAAGAGGAAGTCTTAACTACACAGCTGTTGGTCTTTGTTGGTTGGTGCATGCGCACTCGTTCCACTGCAGCGTCAGTCCCGTTATTTAATAGCCATACCTCGTATTTCTACTTCAATTCAAAATTTTCAACTACTGATGTAGTCGAGTTACCTTGCCCATACGTTACATTCACATTTTTGGTTCACTTAGTTAATTTTAAGAGCAGTGATCAAGTAAAAGTTTTGATGGGCTAAAGAGGGTATTAAAACGCAAGGATGCACTAAATTAAAGTCCTTTCACCAACTTTTTAATATTAGCTCTATTATATTTTATTTTTACTGTATGAATAATCTACATGTTTTAATATGTTACTTGTAAAATATTATGGTAGTAGCCAGCTTTTTTTATAAATATATTTATTCTGATATTTGCTCAATGCTATTATGATTATCCATAAGACCAATAAAATAAACATAGATCATCAATGAACATTGTTGATTATATCAAAATGAAGCTTTATGCACAATTTTAAGTCTATTTGTCACTTCGTTTTCTAGATATCCTGCGAACAGTTATATAAACTGAAATGAAATCTTTGTTATCCACGAGTAGAAAAATGTGCGCGATTGCAGCATTGCTTCGCTGCCGCCCAGCGAATAGATTATGAAAACTGAGAACTGCTTATAAAATGTTAGGTAACCTTTTAATTGCTATAGTTATTACTGTTGGCCAATGTGTCTTTAGTACAGTAATATTATATAGTTTATTCTACAATACTCACTCTAGTACGAGTTATAATCAAAAAGTAACAGGACTACTCATGTACACAATAATTCTAAATGTTAATGTTGTGTGTTATCAAGACTCAGTAATTAATATAATGTTAGGTGTTTTAGTAGGTCATTGAATGCAAACTGACAGAATGTCAAACTGACATATTTAATAAAGGGATAGGATGGTAATTGTATTTAAACCTTAATTTTGTACTTATCTGTGATTTAAGGAATATATTTTATTTTTTAATTGTTAAATGATGAAATTGAGATTAGAAAAAAGCCGCATACAATTAATATATGATATAATATTGCAAGACACTCAATTAAAAAGGTTTTAACTTATTTTATATCTCAAAACTATCATGAGTTCAGCGAGGAAAATTTACTTTACATTTTTAAGTGTCCCGTAAAATACAAAAATAGATTAAAACCTTTTGGCTCACCTGCCACAAGAATTCTGTTGCAGTCCATAAGAATAGAATTGATAGTGTGTGTGTGTGTGTGTGTGTGTGTGTGTGTGTGTGTGTGTGTGTGTGTGTGTGAGAGAGAGATAGAGAGAGAGAGAGAGAGAGATTTGTAAATTTAATAGAAACCAATGTTATAGGACATTTTGCTATGTTACACAATATCACAAAACGCACCTAAGACGCTAAAATCAAACTGTTTTCCGCAAGTCCAATACCTTTTCCAGAAGATGATACTCCCATTTTTCTCGTTCATAATTTATTGTTTAATTTTATTAAATTTGACAAATTTAATGTTACTAAGCATTACCATGTAGTTAAAACATAAAGAAGTATATGTCAGCCTGTTGGGTACAAGGCTTAAACGATGCTCACCTGAACTCCATAGTTGGACAGGCACTAGAATAAAACATATTTTTTATGTAGAAATTAAATTTTATAAATAATTTTATGCTTACAGATAAAATCTTTGTAGATATATGTTACCACATAATATATTCACATTCTTGTTCTTTAAATTTGGTATCAAATGTTATAATAATACAGTTCTACATGTAACGGCACTCAAAAATTATGTTATATGTGTTTGGATAGGCATATGTTTATATACATCATGTTAAAATGTCTTATAAGTGTTGCTACTAGTATGTTTATAAATTGGGAGGATTAAAGCTCAATTTTCTAAATTTATACAAACACTGGAATACCCTCCGAACAATATAGTTTACTTGTATACGCCATGATAAATCATTAGACATTCTTAAACCTAAATTGACAATTGAGCTCTCTAAATTTAAATGTACATTGTTTATCATCAAAGGTGTCAAACTGTTAACATCAATGTGAGTAGGTAGCAGCCTTGAGGATCCAAACAATACCGGCTTACACTTTGTTATATTAAGCTTTAATCCATGATCATTACACCATGTATGCAATGTACCCAAATCCGCATTCATACAGTTAACAGCATCATTTACACATTGAAATATTGGGCTTACTGTTTAAATATAACTGAATATCATCTGCATACATCATAAATTTACAAAATATAACAGAACTACCAATCTTATTAATGTATAAAGAAAAAAGCAAAGCAGAAGTGTGGATCCCTGTGGAACACCAACAGAGTTATTCTTCCATTCTGATAAATTTCCATTATTTGTTTTGATCCGCTGAAGTCTATTGGTCAAGTAATCTCGAAACCAATCAACCACAGCGGAACTAAAATTGTAAGATTCCAGAACAGACTATAATAAATTATGATTCATAGAGTCAAAAGGCACGACTAAAATCAAGAAGCATTAATAATGTTATCTCTCTCTTTTATCAATAGCATGTACAATGCCTGCGGTTTGTGTACAGTAAAAGGATCGATAACCAGACTGATATTTTTTAAAAATACTATTCCTAGTAACATAATTACAAATTTGGTTATATAAACTATTTTATCTAATATCTTACCTAATACACTTAATATGTTTATTAGGCCTAGAGAGAGAGAGAGAGAGAGAGAGAGAGAGAGAGGAGACGTGCTGTGACCCGAAGCCCCTCGTTCCCTCCTCCACCCCTGACACAAGTCTGTGACTTATTTTGCCAGCCTCTGCTCTTGCCTTCTCTCTTCTTTCTTCTCTTCGGGTGCTTCGGCCACTTAAATCTCTTCTTCTCGACACTCTTGCTTGTGTCTAGTCCTAACACAAGCACGTCTCCCCTCGCATCTCACCGCCCCTGTGCGATGAGAATCATTGGGATTATTAATTTAGCACTCTGATTGCGTCATGTGAGACCGTGTTGTATGCCTTTGCTACCTTCAGTAGAACTTCTTCTTTGCATGCTCAGCAATTTCCTCTTCAGTTGCAATCTTTCGGGCATTTCCCCCCAGAACTCACAACCGTACAACATCGCCGGCTCTACGCAACCTTTGTGTAGCATCATAAGGTGCCTCCCTGTCATACCCTATTGGCTCTTGCCTGTCCTGCCAGTTTGGCGTAGACCCCTTTCATTTTTCTCGCACACCTCCTCCACATGTTTCTCAAAACTCATCCTCTGTCCTACTACCACTCCTAAGTACTTCATTTCCTTCTTGCAACGTATATATTCTCCTTCCACTAACAGCCTAGGTGGTCTTATCAACTTTCCTTTCAACATCACTGTCACTGTCTTTGCTTTTGAAAACTTCAGCTTCCTTTGTTGTCCCCAATTCTATTACCTTTTCTACGGCCCTACTACCTCTATCAGCCAACTGTTGTGTACTCTGTCCTCTGACTATCAGCAGTGCGTCGTCAGCATATGCACGTTGATTGTTATCCTTCCCCTAGATATAATCTCAGTAGGCTGTCGAACATCACATTCCACAGGAGTGGTCCAACAACTGATCCCTGTGGGCACCCTCGAGTCATCCTCTTCCCTGCTTCTCCCATTTCCTACCCTGAGTAACACATCTCTACCTTGGAAGTAATCTCTAATTAGGCAATACAAACTCCTCGAACAATTTCCACATCCTTAGTACCCTTAAGATTTCTGGCCACCATGCCGAGTCGAATGCACCCGCTATGTCCAGGGAGACGGCCAGCACGTATTTCTCTACAGTCTCCTCCACATCCCTCTTCAATTTCATCAACGCATCCACTGTTCCTCTTCCCTCCCTAAATCCGAACTGCCTATCACTTAACAAGTCTTCTTCGCTGAGCCATCTTTTCATTCTTGTTACTATCAACTTTTCGCCTAACTTTCCCAAGACTGAAAGTAGTGTCACTGGTCTGTACGATTTCACCTCACTGGGATTCTTGTCTTTATTTTTTAAGAATATTTTTATCACTCCTTTTTTTTTCCACACTCATGGGAATCTTCCTTCTGCCAACATCTTATTGTATAGGATGAGCAGATGCCCTTTTATCCTTCCGTACATCCTCTTTACTACCTCTATCTTCACACCATCGTGCCCAGGAGCCTTTCTGTTCTTCATTTGCTTTACTGCCGCATCCAATTCCTCTTCTGAAAATTCTGGTTCCTCCAACCCTCGCTAACTAGTTCCATTTCATTTCTGCTCTTACAGTTATTTGATCATTAGTATCCTCGTCCTGATTGTCATCTGGCAACAGACCTTGCAGTATTACTCTCAGCGTCTCCTTTATCGTCGTTGTGAAACTTCCATCCTCCTTCTTCATACTGACCAATGTTGTTTCCTTTCTTTGATCTTTCCATAATGATCCTGTAGGCCTTCCCCCAAGGGTCCTTTTCACCGTCTTCATCCAGAAGCTTCTGCCACGCATTTCCTCTTTTCCTTCCTGATTTCCCATACATAAGCTGTCCTCGCTGTGACATAAGCTCTTCTGTCTTCCTGAGTCCGTGTCCTTCTCCATCTTTTACCATATCTTATCATCCTTAGCCTCATCTCACTTATTGTTTCTGTCCACCAATGCACCTTCTTTTGACCTTTCCTCGACTTGGGCACCGTCCTCTCCATTACCCTTTTTATCACATCTTGAAGCTCCTGTGCACATATTTCTGCTTCTTTTCCTTCCCACTGCAGCCCCTCAACCTCCTCAACCAGAACTCCATCAAATCTCACCCAGTCAACCTCTCTTAGGTTCCACGATCCTTCAGTCATCTCATTTCTGTAAGTTCTTCCTACCTCCATTTCCTTTACTTCAAACTTTATAAGTCGATGGTCGCTCAGTGACTCTTCTACAACTTCCCAGTTGACAATTTTTCTCTCGTTACGTCCCTTGTTCCTAGAGTAACATCGATGTTTGAAGATCCTCCTTGGGTATTCTCGAAGGCTGTCCAACGGTTTCCACGGTTTACTATCTCTAACTCACAGGCTTCCACCATTTCCTCTACTTTCTCCCCTCTCTCTATCCGTCCCTGTCATGTCACTCCACCACAACCTGGATCTTGCGTTTTAAGTCCCTACCGATGACGACTCCTTTTCCCTTGCTCTTTCCGGATGATCTCTCCACTATTTTTTCTCAAGAATGACCGTCAATTCCCTCTGGACGGCCGACAGTATAAGCTGACAACCTTCAGTGACTTCCTTCCTCTTTCTAGCATCACACTCACGCAAGTATTATCAGGATTCTCGGGCGACTAGCATGGCATCGATCGAATCTTCCAATACCACAATAGCACTTCCTCAACTCTAACTTCTCTGCTTTCATTTCAAAAAAACCACCTCCCTCCGCATCCATTAATCTGTCCATCTTTTACATAAGGCTCCTGAGAGAGAGAGAGAGAGAGAGAGAGAGAGAGAGAGATTATTTCACTGTTTGTAGGTTACCATCTTAGCTACACTTAACACCAATGTAAATATATTCACTAACGCTCGCAAAATCCCATAGAGTGACATGGGGCACTATTGAACACGATGTTCCTCATTTATATGCATTACTATAAATAAAGCTTCATGCACAATTTTACGTGTATCCCTCAGTTTGTGTTTTAGATTTCGTGCGGGCAGAAGACATAGAGGCAATTTAAATTAGTAATTAAATTAATTAATTTGAATATGTTACAATTGTAAGATAGTGTAAATTAGTAATTAAATTATTGTCATTTAGGCAAACCTTTAAAAGGGGCACATATATCAGGGAACCAATAACGTATCAGAAGTAATCAGGGTCAATAATTAATTTGCCCTGGTCTTAAATTAGTCTGTTCACTGTTGATTAGAAAGGCCCGGCGGTTCAACACGCCGCGCCGCTGGAAAAGTGGGGGCGGTATCAACCTCGAGAGCTGTGTTTACGTAATTCAATATTGACTGTCAAGTTCTGTGATTAAAATTAAATTCCTGTTATTTCTTTTGTCAAACCGCGAATTTTTTAAATTTAATGATTAAAACAATTGCAAGTGGAAATGAAATGTTATTTTTTCACGTTTTGGTAACACATGATTACATAAAATATTCTAGTATCCATATTGTAGTAATAGATGACGTTATAAAGTTTTCTTACTGTAAAACTTCTCCGACAACGAACATACTTTAGTAAGGTATTCTGATTGGTGGTTTACATCATCTGATGAGATTAGTTTAGCGTAGTTTCAAAAAAATCAAATATTTGTGTAACTGAATTTTTAATTTATATACATATATATTTATACATTTATTTATTTATATACAAATTACTTATATTATGTATATATATTACTTTTTGTGATTCAATGTTTATTGAAATTTATATATATATATATATATATATATATATATATATATATATATATATATACATTTTATACATAATAAATCAAATACAATTAGATTACCTATCTTGATTTGATCTGTTCCAGCTTACTCTGCACCCATATATAGTTGACTCTCGTACTTGACAAATAGCATTACCAGCAGGAACAGATCAAATCAAGATAGGTAATCTAATTGTATTTGATTTATTATGTATAAAATGAGACCAAGTACAACGCCAACATTATTAAGCAACAGAAATAGAAAGTACTTGTAAAGCCAATCTAGCCGTCCCATGGCATTTCTCAGAATTACTTGAGGGCCTACTAAATCTGCTCTTGGCACTCGGTTAAATAGCAGTGATGTTGAAATAGGTAAGGATACTTTTTTTTTACAATTAGACACCATAAAATAGACGTTCATCAAACTATTCGTGTTCTTATGGTTTGGAATTCCTTGGGAAATGTTTGATGAAAAGACACATAAATATAAACAATGAAGCTCATAAACGATGAAAACTATTTTACTTTAAGAAGAAAACTCTCTGAAATTGTGCAAGAGTTCTGAAACACCCTCTATGTATATAGACTCATGGACTAGTGAACATTTTAAAAGCCACAATTTTAAGTAAATGAGTAACTGAATCCAAGTAGTACTTACATATACTTTGACTCAGTTTGATAACCAGGCCTTATTACGTACAACAACCCTGAACAAATTTAAATTTAAAACTATTAATGCACCTTCAATTTGATACAAATATTTCAAACTAACAGCCATACATAAAATATACCCTCCTTACAGCTGTTTTGTCTTCAATACGAGATGTGTTCTAAAAGTAAAAGGAATTTTTTAAGTTTCGTGTGTTTGGAAAATCCAATTATCAAGATTTTTCCCAAAATCATGATAATCACTAATAGCTAAGCTATATCCAGTGCTGTCTCGTTACCTGCATAACCACATTACAATTTACCATAACTATGTATTTATAGTTCTGGTAAAGTAACTATACCGATATAAGAAACCAACCCTACCTACAATAGGTCTATCTATCAATGACCTCGTAGCATGTCAAACCTCAAAATAACAGCGGTATATTGTCAAGAAACTCTCGCCTTTCTTTGTAATTATGATGCCATGTCTCAAAGTCTGTTTAATTTCCAAAGCTGTTAATGTCTGACTTTTATGGTTCTATGAATTAAACTTCAAGATATTTAAAATCATGTCTCTTCAAGATATTCGATCACGAGCATATTTCCCCCTCGACTGGTCAATCCTTTATGTCATCCCCTATATAGCTTTCTACACTTCTCGAGCAACCATATCACCTGTCAATTTGCTTTTGCCTTTTTAATTTACACCTACTATAACTGATATTTCATAAACCAATTAAAACTGAGAGAATCTTTATTTGTATTTTAATTTTAATAACCTTTAATATTGTGTAGCTGTAATTTCTTTTAACGAATATTAAACGTAAACTATGGGATTTATCTTGACATGTCTAAACGATCATCCATATTTATAGTCTAAAATGATTCACGACCTTAATAATATTCATGTATTTTTGCAGTTATTATTCAGCATGATCTTGATTACCATCCAAACATAGGCAAATTACTACAGTCTAACTAGCTTCCAACTAACTGGCAGTCATCATGACTTATACGTGACGATATTACAGTGATAAATATGAATTGTGTTATTAAAAAATAACGAAAAGACATGGAACATCACCGCAGTGAACTTCTGAATTGTCATAGACATGTAAATCTCATTGGAGGGTTACTGATTCAATCAAAAATGAACTTTGTGTAATCCTAGAGTGACAATTTACCCTTTGCTATTGAGGAAATAACAACAGATTGTGCTCTTTGTAAAAAACCACTAGGTATAAAGGTATTTTACGTATTTAAGGCAATTACCTAATCATTACGCGATTAAATATACCTGTATATTGAATTTTGTAACTTGATATATAGATAGGCACTCAGTAAATATTGCTTCTTCTCCGCCTATAACAAAGGTACATCAAGGAGTAACAATACTTATGTTTGTTCACTTGGGAAATGAAAATGAGAAACTTCTAATTGCATTAAAAGCTAAAAGGAATCTCTGTCCCTGCTTCTGAAGTGACAAGATGGGTGAGGTTGGGGTAGAGGCCATCTCCTGTCGAGATCTCTCTAGAGAGACGTATAGCGGGCTATAACTCAGCTATATCACCTTAGAAGAAGAGAACGCTAGGTTTGTCTTATCCTCAGGTCAAACACGCCAGGTAGTTGACTCTATACAGTACTCCGTCATTTCAATCCTAGCAAAAGCCTTTATCAGTAAGTCATCCTCAGCAGTGGTCTACTATTGATCCACTCTTCCACCCCAATATCTCGACATCTACCCAGTGTAGGTTCAACTAAAAGGCCGCGTAATCTAACCAAAAGTGTTATTCTGGTGAAACAATGAGCTTAGAGACTCGCCGAAAAAGGATAAATACTTTACAACTATTAACAGGTCACACAATTACTGAAATGGGCATTGACATAGCTAATGGTACATTCTTGGAGACGATTTCTGCACATGATAAACCGAAAATCAATAGATAATTTATGTTGCTATAACTTTAAGAATTAAATTATCACGAAGAAGCAGGTAGTAAAATATAATTTAGTAAATTATATCCTGGCTTTCAACCTGCACTTAATAATACTCCCACATAAATCACCACCATCGTAAACCTTACTTGTAAAATTTGGCTGTAAAATGAAATGAAATAATATATTTTTAGAGAAAATTTACATTATCTTAGAATTTAAAAGCATATTTACTAACTATACCAGTCAACACTATACTACGTTCTGTGTAGATTTGGTTCAAAGTTATAATCAATATCAAATTACAGTTTTAGTAAAAAGGGAAATAAGATCTTACTTTGATTAAATATTTTTGTTCAATTAATATATACACTAGAAAATAACAGCCATTGACTTAAACATTATATCAAAAACATCCCATAAGTCTTCGTGGCGTTACCTGCCAGTAAGTGCTATGCGACAGTAACACGTTAATTATGAGGCGAGAAATATATTGAGAGGTAAATAACTGCCCCTTCTGGTCGTAATAACAACATCACAGTAATTCAGTAACGCTGATAAGCTAATCTGACATTTCGTGCAGGAACTTCGGTTAAACAAGGACCTTATTACTCAGCTTAATGTCTGCTATATCTGGAGTTATTGCGTGCGGTTGGACGAACTCTTAGGTAAACCTTGTGAAACATTCATAACAGGACCTAATATATCGGGTTCAATCTGATATCGTAACAATGTTAAATGTATGATGTTTATTTGTAAGATGTTTCAACATAACAACTATTATATGCATAAAATAAATTAATACAGATTAAAACTATTAAATTCATGGCCATATACATATCAGAGTAATAAAATTCGTTATCGGTTGCTAAACTGTTGCAATATGAAGACAAATTTAAAACAAGTAAACATTAAATATTACCATCTTAAAATACACACGGTTTCAAACACATATTAAACTACGTTAACAGTTAAATTGCTGATTATACGTTTTTCTAGATTTTTTTGATGTTCTCTTAGTCCATAGAAGTGTATCTTACACTTTCTAAATCACCCATAAAGAAAGTTCATTTAAAAGGTCTAAGTCTATCGATTCCGCTAGGAATTTCAGTAAATCGGAACCACAGATGCAATTGAAATTTAGAAAAGGTATAAATTCTTTATACTTTTTACCAATATATTCTTTATTAAATCTAGTTTGTAATTTGTTTTGTAGTTTGAAATCACTCCTGAGTGATTGCAAATGTGTGAAAATAATGTGAAATTGCAACATATAAAAAACCTTCCCCGAAAAGGTTGAACTATTTTGGCAAATATAGTGTGTGACTGAATACTGTGGAGTGTGCTTAGTTTATATAACACACCCAGATTCAATCACACACCCATGCATCCTTGGAGTCGTAAGTCTTACCTATATTGTATTCAACAACGACTAGATATTTTGTTGTATTTAGACGTGCAGGGCAAGCAGATTGAATATTTTTTTATTTGATTGCAAATAAATTTGAAACATGAAATGTATGGTAATTTAAATGATATTGTACATCTCATCTCTTAACTGTTAAAATACATTACTGACATGCCAAAACGTAAAATTAAAAGTTTTTAATATTTGGAACAATGGTTATATAGACACTGGTGAAGCCGGTATGCGATCACAAGCCATCACTCCACCGATAACTGACTTAATGTGAGATATAAAATACTTGCTGAATCAAATTTCCCGCACATGACGATATATAAAGGTTATCAACGTTTGTTATTATGAGCGCTTGCATAATTTATTTCTCACATAATATATTAATGTTTGAATGTTCGTTATGTTTGGAAGAAAGAGATGTATTTCTTACACCCCAGATTGTGTCATTATAGAACAATAGGAGACAACATCTCCAATTCAACTGGGCATGGAAGTTTTTGGACTTATATACCAAATGCTTTAAACGCATTGCTTTTACGTATTGCTTACGTATTGCTTTTAATGCATAAAAAGGTTAAAAGCATATGTTACAAAGATATATTTTATAGAATTTAGCCTGAAGCAATCGCACTTATTACCTAATTTCTGGGATATTCTTTTAAAATGTCTCCGATCATGTAAAATCCAAAGCCATCACTATCGGAAAATATACCTATAGTATATGCTTACAGAAAACAACACGAGATTTACAACTCCATAACTAGCGTAGTTATTTACATATCCAGATTTTAATTGGTATATTTTGTACTTGACTGGCACGTAGGTTGAAGGAGTCAGTTAGCCAGTCTTAACCAACAAAACGCTTCAAGATGGCGGCCATTAACATTCAATCAATATTTGTAACCAATTAATTTATAAATATAAAACGATACATTTTTACATGTATTGCGCCGTTATAAACAGCTTTAATTCCTTTACTATGTTTTTATATCACTTATAATGTTCAATACTGCGGTTATTCAAAATTTAGAAAAGGAATTGGTCTTATATAAGTTATTATCCAATACAATGCAAAAGTTTTATTGCATTTCCCAGGTCATTTACAATATTTCTTTCAACGAGTTTCTGGTATCACGTCAGGTCCCAAATAGCGGACGCAAAAAGTTTTAACAAGTATACAGTATTGTGGAAATATTATGAACACGATAAATATCATTAAGTAAAGAATAAACTTCTTACGGAGATTTGTATATAGCTTAGATGAGTCCGTTAGCTATATTTTAACCAATAAAAACGTTTTACATTAAAAAAAAAATTTTATCTCGATCACTTCATAAAAAAATAAAAATTGATACTTTCCATAATATTGTCACATTATTGGATGCAAAATTTATCCTTACTTATTTTTAGTTAAATTTAGGGTTTCAAGATGATGACCGTTTAAAGTTATAGAAATGTACAATTGAATTGTTCATATGTGCAAATGAATTGTTTATAAACGTGAATACTTTTATAAACATAATGTCGGATTAATACTAATAAATCTAGTCCACGTTTTTACTAAACAAATTTGTATGATTATATTTATGTTTGTCTGGTAAGTTTTAAGGATTTTGGACTTTCTATATGTTTAAAAGTTTCACGATTATATTGAGGATTATTATCCATCTCATCAGTGTTGTGCGATTCAAAAATCTAAATTAATTATGCATCTTCAGTTTGGCATTTCAATATGACGGCCTTATATGTAATCTACTTTTATGTGAAATGTAACTTTCTTTACACTGAGCAGGAAGAGATATTTAAATTCTTGTTATTGATCAAATATTCCAAGATATGGTGAAGACATTACATTTTTTAAAATGATAAACAATGACTATCTTTATTTCGGTATTATTAAATATAAACGATATCTATATCTAGGAACAAAAAATCTCCCCACAGTAATTAAATTTTTGCTCAGATATATTTAGTAATTTAATCAATCAATATGTTTCACTTTGAATCCTTGGCTTCATAAACCCCCTGATAAATGCAAAAAAACTTGTAAGCACTGTTGGTTACTGAGCCCTTCTCTTTTCGATAGGGCACAATATTCACAATTCACAGCCCCGTAGATATCATGAACCTAATGATACAATTCTAGTAAAACTAATTAGGCCTTCGACTACTGAATATTGAGATGTCGATTGATTACAGTATGGGCTCGGTTTGTGGTTACAGTCGTTAAAGACTATAAGGCAAATTATTTAATAAACCCAATACTTATTACCTGGTGCCTACCTGAATGAAACCAAAAAAGGATCCCTGTAAACTCTACTTAAAACTTCTCAAACATCATAACAGATTTCGGGGAAGAACAGAGCGTAGAGCCAATAGCTTGCATGCACTTAAATTAATCTTCATGGCTTGTATATGATATTCTGTTATATAAAATATTAGAATTTATCATAAAATAAACTTAATAATATATAATAATATGAGTACATGCTCGTGCAAATATTCTTAAAAAGAGATAAGTGTAAAACTACAATAAACATTTTGTTACTATAAATATATGTATATATCACAGATACATATATATATATATATCTATATATATATATTATATATATATATATATATATATATATATACAATTAGGAGCGCAGGACTACTGCTGTTCCGAGGTGTAGAACTTTCTTTGAAAAGATTTTTATTTATAATGAAATTTCAAAGATTAACTCAATTACCTTAACTCATTGAACACACTACTAGCAAAATACTGACCCCTACATCTCTACGCTGAGAGCGCGTTATATCAACACTAATATATCTATACATTTTACATTTTGAAGCGTTCCGTAAAAGTTGCTCACATAGAAAAGATGTAAAGCAGTTCTCTATTCTCTTTTATGCTTATTCAAGTATTTGTGATCATTCCAATTTGCTGAAATGTATTATTATTTTATATATTTATAATTTGACAAGTTATAAAAAATACTGATACACAAAATATAATCTGCTTATACTATTGTTTCTTGTCATCCTGATCAAGAAAATAAACATATACATACATACTTACAAAGATATATATATATATATATTATACATAAACACACACAGGTCAGAGAAACCTACTTAAGTCATATAGAGTCTACTTTTGAAAATTGCATTTACTGGTGCCACAATTGCGAGTGCTTTGTTACGCTTATGAAAAAAATATACACTTAGTTTTTTTTCTAAGAATCTAATTTTATTAAAATTTAGATTGATCTTACCTTGCACGAACGGGTGATCAAAATAGGAGAATTACAAAAAATACTTGTAAAGCGGTGTTTAAGGTAGTACTAAATGCATTGAGTTCGGGATATACACTTTCTCAATTGCTAATGAAAAAATCTGAAAAATTTAGTGCGCTTGGTCTGTGAGTTTAAAATGTTTGATGCTTGCTCAAAAAACGTTAGACCCTCAGGTTTATACCTGGGTGTATTCGTATCTACTCATTTTAAAGCTGTTCGCCATGACTGGTGATTTCATTTCCACATACTTACTAGTGTATTTTATTTGTTATAACCTAATGAAGTCGATGCTTTGAACCTCGAAACATTGCGTTCTTTTTTGGAGCTTTAATAAAAATGAAGTGTCTGATAACCTTTTACCCTGTCATGTAAAATTAAGGTTTAAAATTTAAAAACTCGTAATTATTGAAGTTGTATAGATTTTCACCTCTATATCCATACGCTTCACAATTTATTACTTCACCCATTCAAAAGTACAGAGAGTCGGAAAAATGTTTGTACTGTACTTGACTATTAAGATATTTAATTCCCAGTCAGAAAACGTTCTACTGAGCGTTTTTGGTAGTTTAAGTAAAATATATAATATATACTTTTTATGAGCAAGACACAGTAAATATGAGAACCACAGTAAGCTCCTTATGCCAGACTGACTGGCAGTATAGACGGGCTGCTGTCTTCTTCGTGGATTTACTGGCTCCATTTGTAGATGTTTTTTGGTAATAAAGTCTGCGGCAAGATTTAGAATTTTCAGAAACAATATTCAAACATCTAAGAAGAATGAATGTATAATGTCTAAAATACACTTATAATATGGAGCATACTTATACAATAGGTATTAATAATCCTTTATCAATAACTTTGTGAATTATCATTGCATTTATAGGATACGAATACAAGCGCAGCTCCTAAATAATGGTGATAAATCATCACAGAGATGTCTAGGAAACAATAGCCAATAACAATGAAATGTATAACAGATGCATCGTTCGATTGAAAATACGAACATTAGCCTTAGCAAATTGGTATGAATTATTAGTAATATATATGCTGCTATATTTTATTTTTACTACATTCAACTCTCTTGTGGTATTTATCACTATCTATTTTCCTATCTGTAAAAATATGTTGGTGAATCTCAATGGTAATCAATTTGGTTCAGTATTGTTAATATACACCTAAGAACCGTTTTAGTGCCAATACATGAAAAAAATTCATATTTCAGCGTAATGGGTCTTCAATGTAACATTATCGATCTATTCATAAAAATATGTAAACATTTAAACATTCATTCATATTTCAGGTTAGTGTTCTGCCTAAATTTGTTAATAAATGTTTCGTACTGTGTTTCATTCAATTTACATCACTGAAATGGATACAAATAAACATGACATTGAGAGGCTTGTTACTTTATCTGTAAATCATGTATTATCAATAATAATTGAATTTGAAAATCACATTAAACGATCATACAATATGTATGTTTGATGTGTATGAAACATTACTACTCAATGGTTATCAGTATTATTTAAATCTAATTTTGTGCTCACTAAAATTACCTATCATATCAAATATGTAACAGGGAGCATCTGTAAATATTATTTATTTAAATATGTAAAAACTAAAGATAGTGAAATATTTGTGTTACGGCTGGAGACTTTGAAATTTTATATAATATTTAGATTATAAATTGTACCAAGATTTGAAAAAACATCTACATAACATTTATGGTTTTTGAATTAAAGAGTCAGTGGATTAGCTGTATAATTAATTTCCAAAGTATGGGTAAAGAGGTTTCTTTAAGATGTGTTGATAGGATTTTGCGTAAGTGAGAAGTTATGTGGCAGTAATAAGTCAATTATATTATTTTACTATTGATCCTTTATAGACCAGTATTTTACTGTACTTCATGTATACTCTATTCTTCAAGGAATATACCTCAAACTTATGGTACGACAAGGTCCATAATTTAAATCAGCCAGTATGGATGGCTTTAGAGGGTCAAGAATTTCAGTCTATTTATATATATATATTTTATGTTTACAGGATTATTACACCTCAGTAAATAGGTACTTAGAAATACCAGTTAATCGTGCTGGTGTTCCACCTTCACGGTGAATACCAGTAGTTTGGAAAGCACTAATTTTGAGAGCGATAAACTTGCAAATTTGAGATCGTATCTTGGCGTGTAAACTGCCTTCCCCGGCAACACTGGTGTGTGATGAAAATCAGGGTCTCCTACACCTGTGGTACCACGAGTGGTCTTGATACGTGTCTAATGTTCAAGAGGTCCCTTTTGATAAGATTAGTATTCGCTGAATTCATATTTACAAAGTTTCAAAGACCATGATACTTGTACTAAAAAATTTAGCTCCTAAAATAATTATACCTAGTAATTATAAATCTCCCACACTACAAAAACTTGAGTTCTTACTGTCTCGATAACTACTATTTTTTATTTGTACCTTAATTATGTACACAAATGTATGTTTAACAAAATATGCTGCTTACTTCTTGTGAAAGATTAAAAACGCAAAAGATTTATTGAATTAACGAGAGTAATATTTTCGCTTAATGATTACATTTTATGTAAACATTGCAGTTTAAAATTTAATCTGAGGCTCGAGTCCATTTAATGGCACTAATTATTAGGCGGCGTATGATGCGTATGGGTTTTACAGACTGCATGCAAGATAAGCCCAGGACTCCTGCAAAGACTCCTAATACACATTTGTGTCTTCTTTACACATTTTAAATGAAACATTAATCTCAAATACCACATTTACCTTATCAATGCAATGGTTTCATTACGTGTTTCTTAAATATTAGTTTTTCCAAATATTGAATTAAAGCATCATTATTCTGAAAGCCATCAGACGTGAATTTAGTAACACAAGACGGCAGTCTCTGTTGAGCTCTTGTAACGTTAGAACAGAACCGTGCAACATAAGCTTCTTTATGAACCAGACTCGTATGACCGCGAGATGTTTAAGTTTGGCCAAACTCCCTCCCGCAGCATTGTCTCCTAATACTGGTTGATTTCAGCTTTTTCATGAATAGGGGGAAAGTAATTTCCATGATTTTTCCTGATATTAGTCTTTTTTTCTAAATTTAATCTGTAATTCTAAAATTGTGACTTTATATTTTTCTTCGTGTAGGTATGACTCCTTATGTTTTAAATTTGTCCACTATCGTGTGTTTGGGAAACAAATCGGTACGACCTAGGACATATTTTAACAACTATTTATTAAATACGTTTCTTGAATATGTGGTAAAATTAAGATTCAGTGAATGAAAGTGACGAAGACCTAGGAGCACGGTTGTAACTGTCACTTGATTATTCCTATTGTAAAAGGGCGGGGCTTATTTTGGTTAGCTGGTCCAGACTGTTTATTGGACTGTTTTTTTTTTTCTACAGGAGCCAACGTGGTTCTACACTACTCATCGTAAGTCTGCCACAGTCTGGGTCTGAGAATATTTTTGGATCCTCTACTCCTTCTAAATACAGGTTGCTTTTATATATAAATTTGATTTTACTTTTTTTGTGACCTAATTCTGGTGGTATTTAATTCTCAATAATATATTTTTCATAACGTGAATGAAAAGTTTCTCACTATTAGAAAAGTTGTCTGGGACAAGTGGAATATAGAAATTGTATTTTAAAAGTATTTTTGAATATTCAAGGTTTTACGTTTGAAACGTTTTAAAATTTAATAAGTTACTTATAAATAAAAACATACTTCAACATATAGTTTACATATTAGTATCTGGAACATTTTTATTTCATGGAAATGTGGTTCTGTTCGAAAATCATAATTAGCCTACTGTAATGAAGCTTATTACCTTTCCTGTCATGAAAATATTGACATACACCAGCAAGAAAAATGCTCAAAATATTCAAAATTTAATTTCACTGGTATAAGTGAATTAAATTTTACGCCCCCCCCCCCACTAATGTTTATGCCCTTGTCATATCAAATAAATATTAAGGGAATTGCGAATAGATTTAGGTCTGACCAGCTCATATATTTGTAACTTTCACTGACATATACCCAATCATCATTCAAACTATTTGGGCGAAACCGATGTTTTACCCACCTACAACAAAAACCGAAATTCCCTTAAATGCAATAATCCACGGTATTAGATACAACATTTTATTAGAAAAAGGATTTAAGTGAGCACTTAAAAAAACTAGGACCTAGGAACAGTGGCGGAAAAAATCCTAGAATATATTAGTTCAATAGTATATTCTTTTTATGAAGAACGCGTATGTTTTCTAATAGTAATGTAGGGACATTTCTATCAGTTAGTTATGAAATATTATAATAGGCTTATTAAACCATATTAAAAAAATATTAAACGTTAATCGTAAGATGGTGTAAATTTTGATGGACGCGTGATGAAGTACACGCAAACAAATGTGCAATCTGGTTAACATTTTACAGATTTAGGTGAAATTCCTTAAAAGAAAACATGTCTCTGCACTTCACCCAAGGGTGTCTAACTTTAAAAACGTAGACATGAGGACAGTAGTCATTTAAACGAGCACGATTTAAAATTAATGAGTTTAAATTAAAATTCCATTTACAAACATCCTTTGCTCCATAAAATTTGGTAAATGTATTTATACATATTTTAAAATGTGTTGCTTTCCAATATTAAATGTGCTAAATAATTATACATTGTTTTTTAGTCTTTGAGAAAATAAATTTTAGTTAAATATTTGCAGCTGTTATGTTTGAGAAATTTCTGAGGATCCACGATTACATTGTTCAATTTCATTGCCTATGACCACACGGAAGGACATGACACATATATATACACTACTAGGATTATAATTAAAGAAAAATGTTTTATTGTCATTATGTTTTGAAAAATATAACAATAAAATTGCTTTGTTCGAGTTCTAGTGAGTGTTATGTGAAGGCACGGAGTAGTAGTAACGAGCGGAGTAAAACAGTGTCCGTCAGCAATCAGGGACAACAACGTGTTTAGTTGCTTACGTTGTTGCAAGATCCCAAACTGGAGTTCTCTTCTGATAATCTTTTATAAAACGTAATGGATCTAACCACTGAAGCAACCACGTGGTAAACTTGTCTGGGCATATTAAGCATAATTTATTATAAATTGTAATATATAACAGTGTTTTAATTTGAAACAGAGTTAATGACTGAAAGAACTTAATGAAAACAATTTCGTGTGTAGTATTTCTATACGTTCACCTCCCTATTCGTGAAGAAAAATATAAGTTTCTTCTACAAAAAAAAAAATAGATTTTATATAATAAATTTTAGGTAGATCCGAATTGACTTAAGATTATGTCACTCCTACTACTTTTTAACTTATACAATCTGTATATCGTATTAAAATATTCCTTAGAGCAAAAACATTCAATAACCTTCACATGCTGTTTATAAAGCGGAGCGATTATGTGATATACTATTTTATATTTATGATCTCTAACGGCCCCTTAAGCATGTCTGCTGCAATTCCTAATGTTAGTAAGGTCCACACCGTCTCCCCACCCCCCACCCCCCGCTCCCCCCACCCCTAAAAGCAGTAGTAACAGATTTTAGTGAGTTAAAAGAATGCAATATTTGATCAATTCTCTAATACGTAGTTTGTTATTAACAATACATTTCAATGAAATATATGATTTTTTTTAATTGATTTCATTCTCCTCTATTTTCTGATAATGTACAAAATAAGGGATAAAAAACAGGTTTTTATTTTACAACTAATTTGCTTATGTTTGTAATTATTATCATCAACTTAGAATATCATCACCTATGAGTAACTGAATTACACTTATTAATCATTTATTTGATATAAACTAATTATATTTATTATCCATATATTGGATTTTTCGGTGTAGTTTTAAAGTATAGTACAATAACCATTTTAGGTCTTAAATAACCGATTACGTCAACAGTGACTTACGCACTACATATATTATCAGATAAATGAATGTAATTTGTATATTTATAATATAGAACCAGTAGGCGGTAAAAATCTGACACTAAAAACCTTCTTTGACTGAAGTAAATCCAACATATCTAATTATATAACACCTACCTATTGTCAGAGCACTGATTACAGGTCACAAGAACGCAAGATCAGCATCTAGTGTGGCAGTCCAGTAATTATGCAGAAGAACACGGCAATGGTACACATCTAGGTCTTACCTAGGATAGAGATAAGGGTTAAAGATTGTGGATAATTAAGATCAGAGATCAGAAGATTGATGGTTTGTGGTGTCATTGCTTTTAGCTTCAATTACGTATAATGTCCTTTAAGATTCCATTAGTATAAGTTGTTATGTCTTCAGTTATGGTTATGGATAATAAGTAATCTTCATATAAAAGAATATTAAATTATTATGGTTCAGTATAGGATTAGTCACGTATCTAAATTTTATACGATTTTCGTTGAGTACCAGGGAGAGGGTTTCCGAACTCATGATGTCACCGTTCACTTATGTAGAAGCGTTAAAATTTCCCTTGCGGAGCTTTATTCTAGTAGAATATTAGTACACTTTATATATATATATATATCTAGTATATATATCTATAGTAAATAATAAAACATTACATGGCAGGCGGGGTCTATGCTCCAAAAACCCGGTACAGTTACGCAAGCCCTTGATGTGCCCGCTTTCACACGTTTTTATATGAGTCCAAAATAGTTTTATTTTTAATAATGTGTGATCAATCCCACTGGTAGTATTATGGGAGTAGTTTCAGACCAAATGTATGGCCAAAATATTTTTTCAATTTTCATTTTATTACGACATTAAGTTATTTAAAGGCTCTTTCCGGAGACTTTATATTTAAAAGCGTATTAACGAAGTGGGGTACTATCCTAGGCTATTCTAATGGAGATTTTATGATTTGTGATTTCTCCCCCATGATTCAATGAAATTCTAGGACTGCGACTGTCTCATAAGGAATAACAAAAAAACATCTGAGCAGTATTTTCGGCCTGTCTACAGTTTTGCTCTCTAATTTTTGAGAATTTTAAACTATTAAAACCTTTTTAAAGGATCATTTATTTTGGACGACTTTAAGGGTCTTTGTATGCTCTAGAGCCTACTTTATTGTCTACGGATTCAATGTATTAAGGTTTGTTAGTCAATGAGCTAATCCTGCTCAATGGCAGCAAATTATAATTGTCAATTCTTTAAAACTTTCTACAAAATCAGATTATGAAATGTTATTGTTATGTATGCTGGTATTAATTTATACTTTGAGTCCTTAATAAAAATTTATTAAAATTTAATTTTTGCTTTTATAAAACGTTCTCCTTACTTTTGGACCACCAGTGCATCTCGGAATACATACAAGTGAACACAGGGACGTGGTGTGTATGTAACTGTATGCGTTGGGTGAGTATGTAGGATACAAACCCTACGAGAGAGGGGTGGCTCAACATTCCTTAGGGGGGCTGTTCCTTTGGTAGGCAGTCTTCTAGCCTGAGTTCACTTCTATCTCTCGAGATTACAGTACGTTCCTTTGTTGCTCATGTGTGTCTAGTACTGTACAAGCGTAAATATCGATTTTCAAAGTTAAAAAACAGAGATAATCTTGTAAAACGATTGCTTGTTAATGAACTTCTTATACGTAGTTATTAAACATACATTATTGTGCCTTATAATGGCCCATCGTTCATATTATTTTTGTGTATATATTCTGTATAAGCTAGATATAAATGTGAAACAAATCAGTAATTAAGACAACAAACTGTCAAATATTTTAGTCAAATGTGCTCTAGTTTCGTTTACCTATAAGTTTTTTATTGTAAGTAAAAGGGGAACAGCTTGTGATTATTAAAGTGGTGACTAATCAGTCATTTTCAGAATTTCTGAGAATTCAGAACTTTAATGTCAGTCTAAACCCGACCAGCCAATATAAGACGTTTTGTGGTACTATTACCTCGTACAGGATCAGAGCAGACGTTTGTAGAAGTAGAGGTTTCTTTAAAGAGTAAGGTCCAAGAAATTTGCCATGTCACTGAAACCATCTCGTTTCTGCCGATTGGTATAAACTAATTAACGGATTCCAACTAACGTTTACTCAAAAAGTTAACTTAACTAAAATGTTATAGCAGAATCTGAGGCACACTTAATAACATTTATAAGAATATAAATTCATTGCTTTAAGATACTTAGATGAAGGACATTTGTTTGTCTTCACAATAGCACATATTTTCTTGAATTTACTCTTATGATGACTGTTTAAAAATTTGTAATTATTACTTAGTATAAACTTGAGGAACTGAACGAGAACTAAATATTCATGGGAAAGGAAAACGTAAATAAATTATACATTATTTATATTTTTAATTTTTTGTATTCTTATTTTGCAACAGTGTCCTGATGAAAACAAGCCGGACTGAAGAAAAGAGAGGGAAGTAAACGCTGTCCCCGGAGCACGCCCCCCCCCCCCCCCTCGAAATTTAAATTGTATAACACATTTTATGTGACTTTCACCAGTGTTTGTTAACCGCGTCAATGCCTTTCGTGCAGAATCCCCTCTGACCCTCATCATCCATGGGTCGCTCCTGCTGTCATGCGCCATCGCCGCTCGCCTGCCTTACTGGCAGCGCTTGCTAGAACCCCTACCACGCCTCTTCCCCCTTTCTCCCCCCCCTTTATCCCTGCGGCGACGTATCACCTCCGTCCTTTCCCCACCTTCCGCGTAATAACCCCGAATCCCTGCGCATCCACTGCACCGCCCACCCAATGTACACCCCCCAAGAAAGTGATCCTAACCCCAGAAGTCAAAACCCCCACTACCACCCCCAAATAGTTAAAAAACGCATTCTTTTATATAGTTCGAGGTGCACCCCCCCCACCCCCAACCCGTTGTTTTTAGATTAGAGCCACTAAAACGAACCATGAAAATCACCCCACATACAACCCCCCCTAACACCAAGGCTTTGATAAGATGTAGTTAGACCCGTGTTTATACATCTGTATTCAAATTTATCCATAGAGATACCATTCTTGTAAAGGATGAATTTATAATCGCCCGTATTGACCTGCGCAGTTATTAATTAATTTCGTGTTGGGGTTTAAACCCAACGAGACATGTTAATGGCGTTTTTATCTTTTTTCAGAAATACACCCAACACGTGATTTGTGTTTGGTTTAAATCATTCATCAAAGTTTAAAATATCTCATATATGTATGTTATATCAAGTGTGGTCACTTGTAATGTTTAAGCGATCATTACATTATTCGCTCATTAAGTTCCCCCTTTTATGATAAATCTTAAAGATGCCGTTATAAAGATAATACATAACATTAGGATCGATTTCACCTATTTTATTCTGTTGATATTAACCTTCAATGCATAGCGGGATGTGATACCATCAATAAGTTCGGCAGAGTTGGAAGTCAAGATGAAAAATATATGACTTCATTTTATTTTCTTCAAGCAAGATGTTATGATAGACTGCAGCACGCGAATATCATGCGTTGTAACAGTACGTATGTGTGATTGAAGCATAATTTAAATCTTTGTCTAAACAGCAAACATATATGTTAGCTACCTAATTACGAATATAATATACTCCATTGTATAAAATAAACTCTTTTTGTAATTTTTCTATAATTATTCTAATCTAATCTACTGAGCGTATCTCTTTATATAACATTTATTTACAATGAGGCTGAAGTTGTAAAGAATATCATCAGCAACTATAAAATTAATATTGGCCTCAGTTTCATTATAGTCAAACTCCAAATTTCACAATCTGGCTTCAGCTTCCCGCGTATCTTTGTTTAATTAAAAACATAATTATAAATGGATACGATCCATCAGGTAGATTCCCTGGTATTATTTTTTTTATTTTATAAAAATTAGTAACATACTCATATGTTTTGATTTGAAGAAACAATTAAAGCTTACTTGCTTATTGCAAAGTAAATATAAACTACTACTAACTGGCTGCTACTAAAAATACGACCTATGTATCCCTCTATTAAATACATACGTAATAATTATTTTCGAATAATACTGAATATAGTCATTTTATATTAATAAAATAATTCAAGAATACTAACGAGTATTAAACTAACGGTTGATAAGAATATATAGTTTCTTGCTATGAATTAATAAAAACTGAATACAAATAAAAATTATATTCGTGGCCAAACCCAAACAAGATAGTTAGGGCACCCAATATTTAAGGTTTTCATATATAATTACATTCCTATCACTCAGATTATCACATTTCCTGTTGGCTTTTTAGTTTTTAAAGTCAAAGAGACCGGTAGAGGACATTTCTACAAACATTACATAATGAATTATATGATGTGCTGATGTCTGATGACGTTTTGACATTTAGGCTACTTAGTATTAATAGAGTAAGTTTTTATAATTTATGTCAATATTTTAAATAACATTGTTTTGAAAAACCTGTGAAAGTAGTATCTATGTATGTTAGGCAAAGCAAAAGTCTAGTTCATGTTTCATAATTACTAACGGCTAACGCCAGTGCATGTAATTTGGACGTGCTTTTAATGGCAGAAAAACCATTTTTTTAAATAAATTCGTGGTGTATCACGCGACATAGTTATGAATATTAATTGATTTTATCATTGAGTATTTGTTTGGTCAGTTTATTTGTTTTATTAAAAATCATCTCCGTCTGTAAACACTATTACTGAAACACTGTCAATTAATTTTTTACAGGGTCTATAAATATTTTTTAAAATTTTTTAGAACCTGAACATGCTTCACATATAATGAATACGACTCTTATAATACTTATATCAGGTGTCAATAAGTAACAAATAGCCATAAGGGAGGGGGACTTAGTTATTCTAAAAAGATTAAGATTTTAAATTCTAGACTGGAAATAATAATCTTGCTAAATCTTTTTGTATCAATTGTTAATAGATCCCTGTATTTTTTTGACTTTTCTGGGTTTAGGTGAAGAAATGTAAGATAAATCCATCGCTGACTTCAGGCTGTGTTGGTAATTTTGTGTAATTTGAATAACTTCTTAGCTTCGTGCAACTGTTCTAGAATGGAGAATATCTGGATTTCTCTATATTTATGGAAATAATCTTACTATCGCCTAGCTCTTGGAAACAATTGAGCTAAATACAACCGGCAGATCTCAGAAATTAGCTTTGTCACTGCATATGGGACAAATCCACACGAGCCATGAATATTGTAAGTATTTAAATTTGTGTAAAATAGCCAAACATATCAACCACCCAATCTTATGTAGTTATTTCCAAGGACAAATTTAATGTTATAATAAATTTATTATTTTATTTAATCAGTATATATCATTAAAAATCAGTTTTTGAGATTTATATGTATTTGGCAGAAGGCTGTGATCTCTGTTTTTGGTAACAAATCTAATACAAACGAGACGTCCGCCCGTTGGACGCCTCGATCACGTTTCTTCTACTTATAAATATATATTTGTTGCCGGAAACTTCGTGGTTATGGACACTACGCAATACAAAACTCTAGTAAATCCAGGCAGGAGGATAAAAAATTCTACTTAAAACATTTATTTTAAGTAGCAGAGGGATCATATAAGGTGTAGGACTTTCATTTATGGGCTGAACGTAGGTAAAACCACTGCCAAGATCTAAGTTACAATTGTAACATTACAATTCCTTTAATCCATGCCGGCGTTGAAAATTCGCCTTCCTTTTCACCTTGAATTTGATTTTACAATAGCATATGAATCGGTCTCTGCAATGAAGGGCTTCAGTCCATTTTTTTAAAAAATAGATGTTAAACATTGAAAACTGGTGTCGTCTTTGAAGATTAATCTTACAATAAAATGCACAGAATGAAACTTCAGTCCTAATGAGCATGCTTGTCTCCTGTGAAACAGAGGCTGTGAATTTAATGTTCCATGCAAAAAAAGGCTTACAGTCCAGGACCGAGGCCACTTCTTGCAAGGACTATATAAGAGGGAAATGATTCTTATTGTTTACTTGAAGAGATATGTCCTATCTGTTATGGTTGGCCCTGTAATATCATGAATAAAAACATCATAGGACAGGTTTGCTTTGTGAGTTGGGTTAGTTGAGTTTGTGAGGATAATTCAAATTCTTTTGATTTCACCTAAATAACTAGATTGTTTGTAGGGTGAGTATGACTCTTCTGTTGATGTTGAAACGTTATTATGAAGATGTGGGAGACTGTAGAAAGGAAGGCAGAAAAAGGAGAAAGAGTAACACCTTGATAATGGAATGAGAAAATATGCGGAAGAGTTTACAAGATGGTAAAGCGGAAGAAATTACACCAGTCATCTTAGGTGCCATACATGTGCCTGCTAAAACACAGGAACTCTCTTGAAGGTAACTCTACTATTTCATTTAACCTATTCATCCTTTCAGTAGTTACCAAGCATTTATGTTTGCTTCTTTTAATTTTTGCAATGTGTTGACACTTATACCGCCACAGGCCTATGTAGAATAAAATGTGGGAATACGAGCCGATCTTATAGTCCTCAATGCTAGCCTAGGCGCTGGTGGTACAAGGGTTATATGGATGTCTATAACGTAAATAATGTAGTAAACTATGTTATCTGGTATGCGGCTCGCGGTTTTTAAAGTAGCGATGGTACCGCTGCGTGTGTAATATGCAGCCCCGGGCACCTACGAGACCCGCCAGCAGCATAATCGCTACTTTAAAATGCTCTTCGTGAATAAAAGGGTTCACTTTAGATTCACATGTAGCCTTAGAAACAGCGGCCTGGGCACCCGCGCGCTGCGGTGAGCGCGTGTGAATAGAATAGGGTTCGTAGGCTTCTATCTCATTATTTACATTAACACCTTAATAGACCTCGTAAAATAATCTGTATTTGATTTTGACTAACGTTTTTGTTTTTAAGGTGCCAGAGATTGAAGTGTTTTGAAAGAATTTCCGATAGATGAAGCAAATTGATATTTTTAAACGTTTCCCATGACTTCTAAAAATGAACAGAGATTTGCTTATTCTATCATAATTGATTGAGGTCCCACGATGTCTGATGGCGCGACACGCCTGAAAAAGAAGAAGTTCAAAAAGGTAGACAAAGTCTTTAAGTATATGCTGTACTGGCAACAAGAAATTGGATGTGTGTTACAAGGCCTTTTTGGCTCTATACTTCTATAAGTTGATAAAAGAGTAATTACGGGTGAGAAAAACTTGCAATTTTGGGTAAAATCCAGTTGACAAATGGAGAAAAAAGTTAATGTGCAATACTTTGACAGCGGTTCGTCGAGAAAGTCAGGATATCTATATACTTAGCTTCAAGTTAAATTAGTTCATATACTCAGTAAGACAAAATTTAATCTTGATGTCGATATGTGTAATGACCGATTTATTGTCTTTTAAAAGATAATCACCCAGACATGAAAGCAGCTATCTAGTATTTGTTGAATTTTTTACTGAAAACTTTTGTTTGTCGTTTGGCAGACCACAATCGATTGATGTGTTTACCTGTGAGGAAACTAAGGTAAAGTTAACAAGTCCTCCATATCAATGATGCAGCAAATCGATGTGCTCAGCAGCTGACTATGTATCTCATAAAAGGGAAGATCTGAAAAATCTTTTCTCTGAATTTAGTATGAAGCTGAGTGCAAAATGCGCCTCATGTGCTGTCTTTTTGCATTAGATAAATGCAAAAATTGCAGTTCCTCAAATTCCTGTGCAGGGAGACTTTTACTCGGCGTTGACCCTGAAACGTGTTCTTTAAACACAATTTAAAGAAAATAATGCAATGATTATGTCTACCATGAGGGTAATGCCACAAGGTCAAATGAAAGTATGTCATTTTTCTATGGAATTATTTAAGCGAGGTTACGAAAGAGATTAAAGATAGAAATCAGATGTATTTTGCTGACCAACTGTTTCTGGTCTCAAAATAAGAACCACTCTCTAGGCACGATTATTGTTGGCTTTCACACATACAAGACGGTACGAACAGGATAGAAGAGTTAGTTTCCCTGTTCCGAGGGACATTACTTTCTTCTGCGAAGGGATTTTCAATGATAAAAATGTCTAAGGAATCACGACTCTGTTAACATAATAGAGGTTACTTGAATTATAGTTCAAAGCAGCAAAAACTTAAAATATACTGTATAACAAATTGAAACAGCAGATATCTTTTAGTCACAGGAATGGTGCAAGCATTATTACAAACATCTGTTGTATCGGAGGAAACGGACCCAAACTACATCTCAAGGGAAGAAAAGTATCTTTGGTATAAGTTCTTTTGTACATTTTTTCTTACAACAGTAAATTCCGGACTATAGTAGCCAGAAAAATTTATCAATGGACTAGTGAACATAACATTTTATTTGGTATCAAAAACCAAGTACACGGTACATGAATTTCCAAAAAGCATTGCTTATCCTCAAGGTTCTGGCCATCAAAAAAGTAAAACTAGAGGGACATCAGTAAACTTTTAAACTACATTCCTGAAAAATAATAACAATTTTACCTGGGACATTTTAAAAATGGCTAACTGTATAAAACATTGACCCACGAGTTCAAGTATGGGGACTGACTCAATTTATAGAGAGGAAACATAAAAAAGAGCTTTGTAAATCATAGATGTTAAGGCTAATTGTATTATATATGTAGTTTGTATTTTAATATATAAAAAGAAAACTATTCTTACTATTTGTATGTGTTCTTTACACTATCTCTAAATCCCCACCAATACTACATTGGGTTAAATAATAAACACTATAATAAATCTTTATAAACCACAAACATATTCAAGAACTTTTATATAATGAAAATGTTCGTTCTATGCAAAGGGGCTTCAGTCCACTCTATTAAAACATTAGTAAAAGTACATGAGATAAAAGTATTATTGTTATTGCAAATAAATATATCATATGAAAAATTAAAAATTAAATTATATTGTAATTGTTTAATTGTTTTAAAATATGAAGGTTTTTTCGTTTTGCGAAAAACTAAGAATTTGGAACTGCAGGCCCTTCTTTCAGGGACGATTAATATACTTTAAACAGCTTAATGAACAAAGCCATCTTTATGAATAAACTTTATTATATTAAGTAATGAAGCGGACGTTCTGCCATAAAATTAGACTTTGTGGAGGGCGTTGGGGGTGGGACAGCGCGAAAGTTATATAATTAGTGATAGGAAAAAAGCATGAGAGATTGAGATTTTAATATATTTGAGATATCTTCAAGGAATACTGCTAAACTGCAGAGCCGTCAATATCTAGTTCAAACACTCAGGAATTTTCTGATGTTTTTGTCGTAAAATACATGTCGTGTCGTTTCTCTTGGTCAGAAATTAATAGGTTCTGATTTCTCATAACAACATCAAAATTTACTTATTCTAAAACGTAATACCTAGTTAAATAATTTTTCTGTTTGGGAAAAGGTCTACTAATAAACTATTCTGTTCACTATTTTATTGTCCAAATGTTTCCATTTGTTTATGACTTAACGTGTTACTAAAATTATATAAACAAGTATATCCAAAATTAATGTATCATGGTTCACCAGGACTTTCAAAACGTCTCACGCACTGACTGCTTATATAAGTTACAGTCTCTTTCAATGGACCGGTTTTAACCTGTTAGAAAAGTTTTCATTTCATATTGAACTTAAGTTTTCACGGATATATTAACAATTCTCCAATCCTAAAGTTGGTCGATTTCTGGTGATGACAACGTCAAGAGAAAGGTGAACTGGAGTAAACAAACTCAACAGTCTCATCGTTTCTGAACTTATGAGTATCTTAAATCTCTCTTGAATTAAATATTTTCACTACAGTTTTAATCCAATGTAGCCCCATAAGTTCATTTATGATGAAATAGTATGTTTTTTAGTGTAATTATAGTATAAATGTATTATTACTAAATAAATTAAAAATATTCTACTTATTAGATTAAAGTTGTGAGTACGATACATTCGTTTTGAGGAATTTTTAAATTGGACAGTGATGGACAGATGGTACTGGAAATATTTTTTAGAAATTATAAGTGAACTTTTTAATCACTGTAACAACTTTTTCATTTCACCAAAATTGGATTTAAGGTGGGCGGCTCAAATAATTAAATTATAAAGATTATATTTAAGTGATAACCTTATTTGAAGGTCAATGAAAAAGAAGCAGAACATTGGGAAACTAAGAGGCTTTCTATCTCAACCAGTAAATTATGGAGCTACAATTAATACAGCAAAACTGTAACTCGGTAATAAAACGTAACAAATTAGATTACTTTCTCAACACCTCTTTTAACTGGTTATAATGCACAATCACACTCAATTATCAGTTTGTTTTCGCATGTTATTTTATCTGTTTCATTATTAATGGGCATATAATACAATCTATTGATGTTGAACCATTTTTAGTGTTTACTGACACGGTAGGAAGATAAAGTAAAACTCAGGACAGCTATTTTACCCAAATTGCATAGCTATTTGATTTTATTACAACGTAGTATTATGAATAACACTTTTCATCTATAATATGGACTGTATAAAAAATGTGTAATTCGTTTAATCGATATGTCAAATATGATGTTGACAGTTTTTAATTTATTTCTGAAATTATACATTCCGCTAGTAGAATATGAAGTTCTAAGGTATATACACTTGAGTCTCCAAAGGAATTTTAATAAATTCAAATGCATATCTTCGCAAGATTTTCCCAAAGACAGATAGGAGAGGGTTAGTAGCGAGTCATTATCGAGATAATAACTGTTCATAGAGGTTGACTTTAATTTGGTCCCGAATGTTGCTAAAAACGTAGATGATCATAATACACTCAATAGATATAGGTATAATATCCAATTCGCTTCGTCGCAACTCGCGGCAGTGTAACAGTGATTTAATAGATACTTCCTTTAAAATAATGCTCATGTAAATAATTAGGCCATCTTTGAAGTATATTCATTCTCCTCATTCCGCATTCTTAAATTTCTATATTTTCGAATAAAATGTTCAAATTTATCTAAATCGGAATGCACGATGTTTTACTGAGGGATATTAGTGATGGTAGTTTCATTAAAGGTTTATAAGATTCCTTTACTTCTTATTAATAGTCTGTGGCGGTGTTATTCCTTAAGTCAGATTCAAATAGCTTTGGGACCGTTGCTGAAGGCCAATTAGGAAGATGGAAACAAATAATAGGATATAGTCATTTGTTTGGAACACCTAAAGATACGTGCAGGTTCACAAACTATAGACGAAAGGTAAAATCTACACTCTAAGATATAAAAAGTGTTATTACGTGGCAAAAACTATGCATTATGAAATACAAAACATTACACTACGAATAAAAAAATTTTTTTACTTCGCATAAGTACACGTGGTTTGTGCATATTGGTTGAAATGCATGCCTTTTTGAAAGTATATTAATACTCTAAAAATTATTTTGGCAGTTGTAGGATTCAACGCGCCACCTATAAAAAGTCATTACATTTTAACAACGGCCTGTGTTGGTGGTCTGTTCAAGAATAGATGTGGATAACATAATTTTTAGCATCCATAATTTCTCTTCTTACTTTGTTCCTTTCATTGGACACAGGTATTAAACTCTGTAATGTATCGTTTTTAAAGAGACGTAAAACAGCATAAGTCTCATATTCTGTACTTTTTTATGTAAGGTGAAATAGCTTAGCCTACAAGATTGGTCCGTTGAGCTGGGAATAACTAACTCTAGTAAATACTAAACTGTATTTAAAACAACACAAGTTTAGATTTCTTATTGCAACTTTTTATTGTTATATATCTTTTTATTATAAATGTTAACCTTATTCATAATCAATAATATATTCATAACAGAAAACCTATTAGTTCATCAATATTTTTGTATAAATAGGAATGTCATTTGGGACTTAGCATACTTTAAATCTTACATAAAATAACTAATTTTGTAGTGGTTAGGTATCAATAATAGTATTTTAGTTTATTAAAATACGAGTAGCCTACATAAGTGTAAAGTGTCTTTATTGCTAATTTAGGTATCACATATTATTCTTTTATGGTTGTGATAGTTCATATTCGATGATACTCGGATGAAAGAGTTTTTAAAATGGTTCAAAACAGTGATTTAATGCGATTTTAGCTTTTTGGAGCGGACCGTGAGGCGAGAGGATTTATCTTTGAAAATTAGGTTGAACCATGATAATTCATTCTACTTGATGCTTTAGTTCACTTAAGTTAACGTAAAAATAAAAACTTTGAATACAGTGGAATGAAAAGATTGACTTTCTACCACATAAATTAAAATTGTTCATCATTTGTAAACAGACATTTTCTGTTTAGAATTAAGTCAAATTCTTCAGAGTGGAATTATCCAGAAAACCTCCTTACTTTTGAGATGTTAGTTACGACCATATGTTTTGACAGTTTCTTTTAGGCATTACTCTTAAGATGGAACTAAATTATTATGGTTTGGCTGTATTTCCTTGATATATATTTATATATATTATATATATATACTTATATATAAATGTTTCAACCCTCACACCAGTGGTACGCAATAATTTCTTCTACTTACCAATATCTCATGCAGTAGCATTTGGTAAAGGTATGCCACGTTATTAGCTATGTATATATATATATATATATATAGTATATATATATATAATATATAATATATATATATATATACATAGCTAATTACGTGGCATACCTTTAACCCAAATTCTACTTGCTGAGATATTGGTAAGTAGAAGAATTAGTGAGTACCTGGGTGAGGGTTGAAACATTTATATATATATATATATATATATATATATAAATATATCTCAAGGAATACAGCCAAACCATAATAATTGAGTTCCATCTTAAGATAATGCCTAAATGTAACTGTCAAAACATAATTATGTCGTATCTAACTTCTCAAAAGTAAGGAGGTTCTGGATAATTTCCACTCTGACGAACGTCCAAATTGACTTATTCTAAACAGAAATGCGTTTACAATTGATGAACTAATTTTAATTTATGGTAGAAAGTCATTCTTTTCATTCCACTGTATTCAAAGTTTTTATTTTTACGTAACTTAAGGTGAACTAAAGCATAAAGTAAGAAATGAATTTATCATGGTTCAACATATTTTCAAAGTTAAATCTCTCGCCTCACGGTCGCTTCTAAAAGCTAAAATCGCATTAAATGACTGGTTTAACCATGTTTTAAAAACTCTTTCATCCGAGGTATTCATCGAATATGAACTATTCACAACCATAAAAATGACTAATATGTGATACCTAAATTAGCAAGTAAAGACACTTTACACTTATGTAGGCTACTCGTATTTTATAAACTAAATACTATTTTGATACCTAACCAGCTACAATATTATTATTTTATGTAATTTTAAAGTATGCTAAGTCCAAATGACATTCCTATTTATACAAAATATTGATGAACTAATAGGTTTTCTGTTATGAATAATTATGATTATGAATAAGGTTAACATTTATTTAAAGAGAAATATACAATAAAAAGTTTGCTATAAGAAATCTAAGACTTGTGTTGTTTTAAATACAGTTTAGTTACATATTTACTAGAGTTAGTTCCCAGCTCAACGGGACCAATCTTGTAGGCTATGCTATTTCCCTTACGATAAAAAAGTACAGAATATGAGTCTTTTTGCTTTTTAAGGACTCTTTAATAACGATACATTACAGAAGTGTAATACCTGTGTCAATGAAAGGAAACAAAGTAAGAAGAGAAATTATGGATGCTAAAAATTATGTTACCACATCTATTTCTTGAACAGACCACAACACAGCGTTGTTAAAATGTAATGACTTTTTTATAGGGTGGTGGCGTGAATCCTACAACTGCCTAAATATTTTTTAAGTTTAATATACTTTCAAAAAGGCATGCTTTTTCAAACCTATTGCACAATACACGTTACTTATCGAAGTAAAATTTTTTATTTCGTAGTGTAATGTTTTGTATTTCATAATTGCATAGTTTTTGCCTCGTAATAACACATTTTTATATCTTAGGAGTGTAGATTTTACCTTCGTCTATAGTTTGTGAACCTGCACGTAATCTTTAGGTGGTTCCAATCAAATGACTATTCCTATTATTTGTTCCATCTTCCTAATTGGCCTTCAGCAACGTGTCTCAAAGCTATGGAATCTGTCTTAAGGAATACGCGCCACAGGTACTTATTAATAAGAAGTAAAGGAATCTTATAAACCATTAATGAAACTACCATGCACTAATATCCCTCAGGGCATCGACATTCGAGTTAGATAAATTGAACATTTATTCGAAAATATTGATATTTAAATGCGGATTTGAAGGTGGGAATGAATATACTTCAAAGATGGCCACTTATTACATGAGCATTATTTTAAAAGGGAAGTATCTATTAAATCACTGTTACACTGCCGCGAGTTGCGAGCGAAGCGACTTGGATATTATACCTATATCTATTAGTTATTATGATCATCTACGTTTTGCAAACATTCGGACCAAATTAACGTGCAACCTCTATGATCAGTTTTATCTCGATATACTTGGTATAACAGCTACTAATCCCTCTCTATCTGTCTTTGGGAAAATCTGCGAAGAATATTTGCATTTGATTTTAAAAATTCCTTTGGAGACTCAAGTGTATTACCTTCAGAACTTCATAGTTTCTACTAGGCGGAATGTATAATTTTCGAAATAAATTAAAAACTGTCAACATCATATTTGACATATCGATTAAACGAATTACACATTTTTATACAGTCTATTTATAGATGAAAGTGTTATTCATAATAATAGTTGTAATAAAAATCAAATACTATGCAATTTGGGTAAAATATCTTCCTGTTTTACTTTATTTCCAACCGTGTCAGGTAACACTTAATAATGGTTCAACATCAATAGATTGTTTTTATGCCCATTAATAATGAAACAGATAAAATAACAAGCGACACCAAACTGATAATTGTGTGATAATACACAATCCTTTGTGTGATTGGTGCATTATAAACCATTAAAAGAGTGTTGAGAAGTATCTAATTTAGTTACGTTTATTACAGAGTTACAGTTTTGCTGTATTAATTGTAGCTGCCATATTTTACTGGGTTGAGATAGAAAGCTCTAGTTTCCACTGTTCTGCTTCTTTTTCAAGACCTTTCAAATAAGGTGTCACTTAATATAATCTTTATATTTAAAAATTTTGAGCCGCCCACCTTAAATCCCATTTTGGTGAAATGGAAAAAGTTGTTACAGTGATTAAAAAGTTCACTTATTATTTCTTAAAAAAATTTTTCCCGAGTACCATCTGTCCATCACTGTCCATTAAAAACTAAACCGAATGTATCGTACTCACACTTTATATAATAAGTAGAATTATTTTATTTATTTAGTAATGAATACATTTATACTATAATTACACTAATAAACATACTTATTTCATCAGAAATGAACTTATGGGGCTACATTTGGATTAAAACTGTAGTGAAAATATTTAATTCAAGAAGATTTAAGATACTCAGAAGTTCAGAAACGATGAGAATGTTGAGTTTGTTTAGCTCCAGTTCACCTTTCTCTTACGTGCAGCACCTGAAATCTGACCAACTTTAGGATTGAGAATTGTTAATATATCATGAAAACCTTAAGTGCAATATGATGAAAACTTTTCTAAGCAGGGTTAAACCGTCCATTGAAAGAGACTGTAACTTATATAAGCATCAGTGCGGTGAGACTTAAGTTTGAAAGTCTGGTGAACCATGATACATTAATTTGTTACTTGGTTTATATTTTAGTTCACGTTAAGTCATATACAAATGGAAACTTTGACTATAAAATAGTGAACAGAATAGAATATTATACCTTTTCCCATACAGTAGAAATTATTGTCTAGGTATTTCTGTTTAGAATAAGTAAATTTTGATGTTTGTTAGAGATATTCAGAACCTATTAATTTCTGACCAGAGAGATACGACACACATGTTTTTACGACAATAACACAGAAACTTCTTGAGTTTGAACTAGATTATTGACGGCTCTTGCAGTTTAGCAGTATTCCTTGAGATATCTCAATATATGAAATTCTCAACTCTCATGCTTTTTCCTATCACTAATTATATAACTTTCTGTCACCTCAACAAGTCTAATTTTGGCAAACGTCTGCTTCATTACTTAAATAATAAAGTTTATTCATAAAGATGGCTTGTTCATTATGCTGTTTAAAGTATATGAATCGGTCCCTGCAAGAAGGGCTTCAGTCCAAATTCTTAGTTTTCGGCAAAACGAAAAAACCTTCATATTTTAAAACAATTGAAACAATTACAATTTAATTAAATTTTTTAATTTTCATTGATATATTTAGTTTGCAATAACAATAATACTTTATTATCTCATGTACTTTACCTAATGTTTTTAATAGAGTGGACTGAAGCCCCTTTTTGCATAGAACGACATTTTCATTATATAAAGTTCTTAATATTTTTGTTTTATAAAGTTTATTATAGTGTTTTATTTAACCAAATGTAGTATTGGGGTTTGGGATGGTAATAAAACATACAAAAGTAAGAATAGTTCTTTTTTATTAAAATACAAACTACATATAAAATAGCAATTAGGCCTAACATCTATGATTTACAAAGCTCTTTTTTATGTTCTCTCTATAAAATTGAGTCAGTCATCTTGAACTTCTGGGTCAATGTTTTATACTGTAGGCCAGTTTAAAATGTCCAGGTAAAATTGTTTATTTTCTTCAGGAATGTAGTTTAAAGTTTTCTGATGTCCTCTATTTTACTTTTTTTGATGGGCACAGTACCTTGAGGATAAGCAATGCTTTTTGGAAATTCAGGTACCGTTACTTGGTTTTGATACAAATAAAATGTTTGTTTCACTAGGCCATTGATAAATTTTCTGGCTACTATAGTGCCGGGAATTTTACTGTTGTAAGAAAAATGTACAAAAGAACTTATACCAAAGGATACTTTGTCTTCCCTTGAGATGTGTTTGGGTCGCGTTTCCTCCGATACAACAGATTTTTTGTAATAATGCTTGCACCATTCCTTGTACTAAAAGATATCTGCTGTTCAATTTGTTTTACAGTAAATTTTAAGTTTTTGCTGCTTTGAACTATTAATTCAATAACCTCTTTTATGTTATACAGGAGGTCGTGATTCCTTAGAGCCATTTTTATCATTGAAAAATCCCTGTCGCAAGGAAGAAAGGAATGTCCTCGGACAGGAAAATACTCTTCTATCTTTTCGAACCGTCTTGTATGTGTGAAAGCCAACAATAATCGTGCTAGAGAGTGGTTCTTATTTTGACCAGAACAGTTTGTCAGCAAATAATCTGATTTCTTTAATCTCTGGTCGTACCTCGCTTAAATAATCCATAAAAAATGGACATACTTCATTGTGACCTTTGTGGGCATTACCCTCATGGTAGACATATATCATTGCAGTATTTTCCTTTATATTGTGTTTAAAGAACACGTTCAGGGTCAACTGCCTGAGGTAGAAAGTCTCCTGCACAGGAATTTGAGGAAGCTGAATGTTTTGCATATAATCTATGCAAAAAGACAGCACATGAGGCTCAGTTTTGCACTCAGCTTCATACTTAAGTGCAGAGTAAAATTTTTCAGATCTTCTTTTATGTATTACATAGTCAGCTGCTGCACATCGCTTTGCTGCATCATTGATATGAGGACTTTTTTAACTTTACCTTTAGTTCCTCACAGGTACAACAGCAATCGACTTGTGGTCTGCCAAACGACAAACAAAAGTTTTCAGTAAAAAAATTCAACAAATACTGATAGCTGCTTTTCATGTCTGGGTGTTTATCTTTTAAAAGACAATATATCGTCATTACACATAGTCGAGCATCAAGATAAAATTTTGTCTTACCTGAGTATTGACTTAATTTAACTTGAAAGCTAAGTATAAGATTCCTGACTTTCTCACGAACCGCTGTCAAAGTATTTGCACTTAAACTTTTTCTCCATTGTCAACTGGATTTTTACCCAAAATTGCAAGTTTTCTCACCCATTTTACTCTTTTATCACTTATAGAATATAGAGCCAAAAAGGCCTTGTAACACACTTCCAATTTCTTGTTGCCAAGTACAGCATTATACTTAAAGACTTTGTCTACCTTTCTTGAACCTTCTTCTTTTCGAGGTCGGCGCCAATCGACATCGTGGACCTCAATCAATGATTGAATAAGCAAATCTTGTTCATTTTTAGAAGTCATGGAAACGTTTAAAAATATCAATTGCTTCATCTTCGGAAATTCTTTCAAAACACTTCAATCTCTGGCACCTTAAAACAAAAACTTAGTCTTAATCAAATACAGATTATTTTACTGTGTCTATTAAGGTTAATGTAATAAGAGATAAAGCCTAAGACCCTTTCTATTCACCGCGGCTCACCGCAGCGCGCGGGTGCCAGGCCGCTGTTTCTAAGGCTACATTGAACTAAATGAGACCTTTTATTCACTGAAGAGCAGTTTTAAAGTAGCGATGTGCTGCGGCGGTCTGTAGGTGCACGGGGCTGCATTTACACACGCTGCGGTACATCGCTACTTTAAAAAACCGCGAGCCGCATAACAGATAACATAGTTTACTACAGGTATTTACGTATAGACATCATATAACCCTTGTACCACCAGCGCCTAGGCTAGCATTGAGGACTATAAGATGGCTCGTATTCACCACACTACATAGGCTGTGGCGGTATAAGTGTCAACACATTGCAAAAATAATATAAGCAAACATAAAGCAGTGTAACTACTGAAGATGATTAGGTTATATGAAATAGTAAAGTTACCTGCAAGGAGGTCCTGTTGTTTTAGCAGGCACATGTTGGCCTATAGAACTGGTGTATTCTTCCGCTTTACATCTTGAAACTTTCCGCATATTTCTCTTCCAATTACAAGGTGTACTCTTCCTTTTTTGCCTTCTTTCATCTCCCACATCTTCTAATAACGTTTCAACATCAACAGAAGTCATACTCAACCTACAACTATCTAGTTATTTAGGTGAAATCAAAGAAATTTGAATTATCCTCACAACTCAACTAACCTCAACTCACAAAGCTAACCTGTTCCTATGATGTTTTATTCATGATATTACAGGCAAACAGAACAGATAGACATATCTCTTCAAGTAACAATAAGAATCATTTCCCTCTTAATATTCCATGCAAGAAGTGCCTCGGTCCTGGACTGAAGCCTTTTTTGCATGGAACATTAAAATCAAGCCTCTGTTTCACAGACAAGCATGCATTGGACTGAAGTTCTTCTTGCATGTTATTGTAAGATTATCTTCATAGACACAGTTTTCAATGTTAACTCATTTTTTAAAAAAATGGACTGAAGCCCTTCTTGCAGAGACCGATTCATATGCTATTTAAAATCAAATCAAGGTGAAAGGAAGGCGATTTTCACCGGCATGGATAAAGAATTGTAATGTAACAATTGTACTTTTGACTTGGCAGTGTTTTACCTACGTTCAGCCATAAATGAAAGTCTCACTTAATGATCCCTGCTACTTAAAATAAATGTTTTAAGTAGAATTTTTATCCTCTGCTGGATTTACTAGAGTTGTGTATTGGCGTAGTCCAACCACGAAGTTCCGGCAACAATATATTTGAAAGTAGAAGAAACGTATCGATGCGTCCAACGGCGACGTTCGTTTGTATTAGATTTGTTACAAAACAGAGATCACAGCCTTCTCCAAAACAAAATCAAACTGATTTAAATGTATAACTGATTAAATAAAATATAAATTTATTATACATAAATTGTCCTTGGAATAACTACACTATTGTACAAATTTAAATACTTACAAATTCAGGTCGTGGGATTTGTCCATAGCAGTGACAAGCTAATTTAGAGTCTGCCGGTTTTAAGCTCAATTTTCCAAGAGCTAGGCGATTAGATTTTTCATATATAAGAGAAATCCAGATATCCATTCTTAGACAGTTGCACGAAGCTAAGAAGTTATCAAATACACAAAATTACCAACCAGCCTGAAGTCAGCGATGATTACTTACATCTTCACCTAAACCCAGAAATCTAGAAAATAAGGATCTATAAAATGATACAAAATTTACAAGATTATAATTCAGTCTAGAATTTAAATCTTACTTTTAGAACAAGTCCCTTTGGCGAATGTTACTTATTGCACCTGATATAAGTATTATAAGGTCGTATGCATATATGTGAAGCATGTCAGGTTTCTATAATTTTAAGACCCTGTAAAAATTAATTGAGTGTTCAGTAATAGTTTACAAAGGAGATGATTTTTATAATACAAATAAACTGACCAACAAATACATGATATAAATAAATTCAACTTGTCGCGTGATACACACGAATTATTTAAATGGTTTTCGCTATAAAGCCTCCAATTACATGCACTGGCGTTAGCCGTTAGTAATTATGATACATGAACTAGACTTTGCTTTCCTAACATACAAGTACTACTATCACAGGTTTTCAAAAACATTGTTATTAAATATTGAATAAATTATAAAACTTACTATAATACAAGTAGCCTAAATGTCAAAACGTCATCAGACATCAGCACTCATTAATCATATGTAATGTTAGAATGTCTCAACGGCTCTTTGACTTTAAACTAAAAAGCCAACAGAATGTGAAACTGAGGATAGGAATGTAATTTTATTGAAACCTTAATATTGGCCCTAACTATCATGCCACGAATAAATTTTATTTGTATTCAGTTTTATATTTTCATAGCAAGAAACTAATCTTATCAACCGTTAGTTAATACTCGTTAGTTTCTTGAATTATTTTTAAATAAAATGATATTCAGTATTATTCAATAATATTACGTAGTATTTAATAGAGGAACATAGTCGTATTAGTAGCAGCAGTAGTAGTAGTTAGTAGTTACTTGCAAAAGCAAGTAAGCTTTAATGTTTCTTCAATCAAAACATATGAGTAGGTACTAATAAAACAGGGAATAAACCTGATGGATAATAATAATAAATAATATAATAATAATATTACTTTATTGCGGTAACAATAATAAAAATTGCATACAAACGTCACAGAATATTTAAATAATAAAAAGGTAGGCCTACACTTTCATTCACTCACACACACAGTCACATGTTTCTCTCATTCACTCTCATCTTCATTCTCACCAGACAATCCTACCCACTGCCACACCAGAACCAGAGGATTGATCGTGTTAGTTTTGAATTTCGTCCCAGCGGCTCTCAATAAACTCGTCAACCGAGTAAAACACCCCTCGACAACCAAAAGGTGTCTTAGTCGAGTTTTAATTTTTTTTTGGTCATTCAATTGTTTTTAATCTCTTCAGGGAGCTTATTCATTAGCTTGACACCAACCTCAGACGGTAAAACGTTCGAATGCTGCAGTTCTGTGTTGCTCAACGCGGAAGTTGTCCCTGCCTCTAGTCCCATACTGGGTGAACGTCCCTGCCTTGAACCAAGTTACACTTAGAACGGCAGTACAGAACAACCTCCAGGATATAGAGACAGGGCAAAAGTCAGCAATCGAAGCTTCCTGAAGGTGTTTTTGCATGAATCTCTGAAGTTCAATTTTGAAATGATTCGGACAGCTTTCTTTTGACTTCTAAATACACGTTCGAATTTGTATTTAGAACAGCTGCTCCACAGTCTCAAACCGTATGTCAGATGTGGATATACCAAGCCAAAGTGGGCCGTTCTTAGTATATCCAAAGAGCAGAATTTTGCAAGGTTCCGTAAGACATAAATGCCTGAGGAAACCTTTTGAACAAATGCTGTCAATGTGATCGTCCCAAGTCAGCCCTCGATCTAGGTGCATTCCGAGGAACTTGGTGGAATCAGTTTTCTTCTATTAGAACATCATCCGCCATCACGGCAGCAAAGTTGTCAGGTTCTTGCTGCCGAAGGAAAGAAATTGACAACGCTTGATTTGGAACTGTTGGTCCTCAGATTTAGTGTTGAAAAATACTGAATACATGAATTCAGTTTCTAAAATGAGTTGATTTCTAATTCATGTTTTGTTTTTGCTCTGATACAGAGAGTTGTATCGTCAGCATACTGAACCATCTTCCCCTGTAAGGATCGATGCGTTCAATCTGTTGACGTACACAAGGAATAGGGCAGGTCCAAGGATAGATCCCTGTGGGACACCGTAAGTCATTTGAAACCTTTCCTGACAGGGTATTCGCAATCTGCACACACTGGCTTCTATCCCTGAGGTAAGAGACGAGATCCATTCGTGCGGCAGACCTCGAACACCAACATGTCGTCAACTGGTACAACAGTGTTTCGTGATGTACACAGTCGAATGCTTTAGAGAGGTCTAGAAATATGCTTAGCACATGTTCTCTTCTCTCCAGGCCATCGACAACTGTATCGATTAGGTCTGTGACCGCATCGATTGTGTATTTGTTTCTTCTGAAACCGAATTGTTCAGAACAGAGGATTTCAAAACGATCAAGAAAATTTTAAAATCTGACAAGAAAAATGTTTTCAACAACTTTGCTTATGACTGGGAGAATTGAAATTGGACGATAGTTGCTTGTAAGGCAAGGATCGTCTTTTTTTGAAAATGGGTGTGACTTTCGCAGATTTCAAAAGGGAGGGAAAAATGCCTTGTGCGAAAGACAAGTTGATCAAATTTGTGAGTGGAGCCAAAATATGCTTAGAGCAGCGTTTGAGCAGCCACACAGACATGCCGTTGATGTCACATGATTTTTTTGGTTTCAATCCTTGTATCACGCGGGCCACCTCTGCCTCACTCACATGAGACAGTGCCATGGATGAGACCGGTCCCATCGATTACACTTCGCTGCAATTGAGGCCTTTGAATGATGGGTCAAGTGATGCCACAGATGAAAAACATGAGTTTGAACTCACTTGCCACTTTAGAGAGATCTGAAATAATTTCGTCCTGGATTTTGAGCTTTGGAATTTGCGAATTTTTTGAGCAATTTGGCTGTGTTGTTACATTTTTAATAATGCCCCAAGCAGTTTTTGAAAATTTTTCGCAATTTTTCAATTTTGTTTCAATTTCACGGTGCTTTTGCAGATTTTATTGTTTTTCCGATATTTGCTCTTGAAATTTCTAAAAAAAGTTTCAAATTGTTCATTTTCGGTGCTAATGTAAATCGAATGGTAAAAATTTAGCCGTTCTCGTAATTCTAAAATTTCCTTCGTCACCCAAGAATTTTGTTTTGCTTGTTTGCGTTCTTTAAAATTTTTGAAATTTTTTGAAAGGACAAGTTACATTTAAGTGATAGACAAAAAGATTATGGAACGCGGTGTAAGCTTCATCTACGCTTTCAAGATTGTCTAAAAACGACCAGGACTCATTTTTTAAAAACGAATTCAAAAGGGCAACGTTTTCCGAGCTAGTGTCTCTTTTGATTATGGATGACGGGTGTTTAGTTTCTGGCTGAAAGTTAGTGACTAGTGGTCTCCTGAGCGAAGTGGTCAGAGATGGCCGCATTGAAAACAGTGACTGAGGCGTTTGGAATGTTTGTGATGACGTTGTCGATAGCTTTACTCGATGTGGCGGTCACTCGTGTTGGCAGTCTTTTGGACTGACCAGATCAATCCGAAAGAATTTAGGATGTCGCGTAGCCGCTGGGTCAGGGGGTTGGTGTGGTCTAAAACATCAATGTTAAAGTCGCCAATTATGATAAACTTTTGACGACTTCAAATAGATGGAATTTATAAGATTTTCAAAAATTTTCAAAAAAATATTGCTGCATCCGTTTGGAGAACTAACATGTTCAGAAATAACAAAAACGTCAGGATGCAGTTCGCGTGCCATGAGCGACAGCTCGTCTGCTTTGTTGGTGGCAGTCTGTGCATTTTGATGCACAACCGAGAAAATGTTGGTTGAATTTTGAATTTTGTTGGTTTGATGTTTGTTGTGGAATTTTTGACGCAAACTTTGACGCTCGGTTCTGATGTGCCTATCCTTCCTTTGCATTGGTTAAAAACTGACCGTTTTTTTTGTCCAGAATTATCACTGTAGTGAAGGTCAGCTGGGCGTTGGCTCTTCACCGCCTCGGCGAAGGTGTCGTAGGCCATGGTCCGGACTGGTGGTTTCAGGAGGAGAGCTGGCGACGTATGGGCGGCGGGCGATCTCGGCTGGGCCGGCGTCGGCGGTCCGCAGGGGTCAGCGGGCGGTGCCGGAGTGACTGCGTGGTCCAACCTGATGGAGGGGAATGTCCACAGCTAGCTCGGCCAGTCCGCTTATGAGGTTTCATGGTCCACCTTACACAACATCTCCGCTATCAATTTTGGCTAGGAGCCATTTGCTCTCATCGTTAAATGTAAGCCGTGTCTCGTGAAGTACCTCCGGCTAATTTTATTAAAGTCAAGGACCTGGATGTTGTGCCTGATAGCCAGTTTCTTCAATATAGGCATTCACGAGCACGACTTCTTCGTTGATGGCATGGTTGACAGGCAGATCATGGCGGTGTGGAAATGTGGCGACAATCAGTCTGCCTTCCGATGGTTTGGATACGATTCGCTCCTCCAGGTGGCGATATATATTGCGCTGTTCCCCGGCTGCAACATCATTAGGCCCGGCAATCAGCACAAGACAGTCAGATGGTGGAGAATTGGTTGCCGTCACCTCCAGAAATTTGGCTCCTGGTTTGCAAAATTCTCGGACGATTGTGGCCGGACCAACCTGTTTTTCTATCAGACCAGCAATGTGCCTAGCATGGCTATCACCTTCTATTGTTAGAATTCACTTTGAATAAATTATTGGAGGTACTTGAGGGCTGCTGATAGAGTATTTTTTGGTTTTATTATATTTTTGTTTTTTTCTCGTCCCATAAGTTTTTCCTACCGTAAAGTTATTCAGTCGGTTGAAATTTTTAGTTTGCTTCTGGTTTTTGTTGTGTTTTTTAAATGTTTGCTTTTATTTCTTTCTTTCCCTTTTACTTCCACCCATGGCTTCTTCTTTTCACTTGTGCAACTTGTTGGTTTCTGTTTGCTACTCAAACATTGGACTTCGGCCTCTAAAACCTCGACTGTAGTCCTCAGGCTGCAGATAAGCTCATCAGTTTCCTGTGCCAATTCCGTCAAAAAGTTGCATTGAACAGAGAAATCGCTCTTTTTCCACTGTACAAACGGTAGAACCCAGTGAGGTCGGGAGTCAATTCACACTGTACGCCAAAATCGGCGAAAGTGCGTCTCGATTCGTTGGCACTAGATTTTGCATCTGAATCAGAAACATTAGCTATAAATATCTGATCAGTGTACTGGAGGAGTCGAGTGTCAGACTGAATAAAATGGTTCAACAAGTCACTGCGCTCAGTTTTAAGCTGCGCAATTTCCTCCTTTAGACGTGCATTCTCAACGATCAGTTCTCTCATCAGTGGCATCGATGCTGCAGGGATGGAGTCCATGTCATTGGTCCCAATAGGCGATGGCGTATCAGTCGAGGTCGAAGGTGACAAGACAGTGATGAGGCGGCCATTGTTACATCCGGTGACAATGTTGCGGACACTAAACATGACAACGGGGTTCCCTCAGGTGATAAGGCGAGGGACACTGCCACAGGCGGCGGCGAGGCGGTGGCAGTCGAGACCGATATTGAGACTGTTGACGTCGGGGTAGAAGACAAATTGGTGGGTGTACTGGCAGGCGACGAACACTGCGACGACAGGCGCCTCATGGTGACCGGGTGTGGACCTGTATGTTTTCCACCACTCACAATCACGGACATGATGTCGGGATCAGTTTTTAGGGAAGCGCCACAATTTCTTCCAAGGCAGCGCCAGGAAATTTGCCCGTTTTTCAAAAATTCATATTGTCTGTATTTGTTGTCATTATAAAGGATACAGGGCTTCCCAGTTTTTGTCTTTTCGAGCGAAAATTCCCATTGTAACTAGCTAGTTAAAACCTTAATCAATTAAAAATAATTACCAATCTATTAAAAAATAAATAAATAATATTAAAACAGTTAATATAAAAATAGGATCGTATCCATTTTAATTATGTTTTTAATTAAACATAGATACGCGGAAGCTGAAGCCAGATGAAACTTGGTGGACATATGAAACTGAGGCCAAATTAATTTAAGTGCTGATGATATTCTTTACAACTTCACTCATGTAAATAAATGTTAAAAAATACAGCTCAGTTAGATTATTAGAAAACTCACAAAAAGATTATTTAAATTGGAGTATTTAATTCCAGATTAGTAGCTAACAATATGGTTTGCTGTTATGACAATGAGTTAAATTATGCTTCAAACACACTACAAGCATGATATTAGCGTGCAGTCTATCAAACAGCAAGAAATTAAAATGATGTCATATTTTCATCATTACTTCCCTCTCCGACTTATTGATGTTTCACTCAATAATGTTACTATCACATAAAAAATAGGGAAATCGACCAATGTATTTATTATCTTTATAACGGCTTTAAGGAATAAAAAATGGAACTGAATGATCGAATAATGTATGTCGTTTAAACATTACAAGTGACCACACTTGATATAACATACAATATGAGATATTTTAAACAATGAATTTTAAAACCAAACAAAAATCACGTTTGTATTGAAAAAAGATAAAAAACGCATTACATCGTTCTTAACCAATATGAAATTAATTAATAACTGCCACAATACCGATTATAAATTACCTTTACAAGACATCTCTATGGATAAATTTGTGAATACAGATGTTATAAACATTAACTAAATCTATTCAAAGCCTTTAATTTGATTTGTTTTATCAAAAAAAAAACAACCACCTCAACTATATAAAAGAATTTTTTTACTATTTGTAAAATCACTGTGAAAATCACAAAAATGTGTTATACAATTTATTTCGTGGTCTTTTCTTCAGTCCGGCTGTTTTCATCAGACACTTCGCAAAATAAGATACAAAAATTATATTTATTTACGTTTTTCCATGAATTTTTAGTTCTCTTGTTCCTCAAGTTTATACAAGTAATATTTACAAATTTAACAGTCATCATAAGGTCAATTCAAGATAATATGTGCTATTGAAAAACTAAATGTCCATCTAAGTATCTTAAGCAATGAATTTATATTATATAAATGTTATTAAGGCCTCAGATTCTGCTAAACATTTTAGTTAAGTTAACTTTTGAGAAACGTAGTTGGAATCGTTAATTAGCATACCAATCGGCAAACGAGTGGTTTCAGTGACTGGCAATTCTTGACCTTACTCTCTAATGAAACTCTACTTCTACACGTCTGCTTGATCCTGTACGAGGTAATAGTACCACAAAACGTCATATTGGCTGGTCGGGATAGACTGACATAAAGTTCTGAATTCAGGAATCTGAAAATGACTGATTAGTCACTTTAATAATCACAAGTGTGTCTTTTACTTCTATAAAAACTTATAGCTAAACGAACTAGAGCACATTTTACAAAATTTTCAGTTTGTTGTCAATTACTGATTTGTTCATTTAATCTAGCTTTCAGTAATACAAAAATAATATTAACATGGGCATTATAAGGACAATAATTATGTTAATAACACGTAAAGAAGTTCATTACAAGCAATCGTTACAAGATTAGCTCTGTTTTATCTTTGAAAATCGTATTTACGCTTGTACAGTACTAGACACACATGAGCAACAAAGGAACGTACTGTAATCTCGAGAGATAGAGTAACAGGCTAGAACTGCTACAAAGGAACAGCCCCTAAGGAATGTGACCACCCTCTCTCGGATGGTAGGGTTGTATCCTACTACACAGCAACGCATACAGTTACATACACACACGTCCTGTGTTCACTTGTATGTATTAGAGACACTGTGTCTAAAGTAAGGAGAACGTTTTAAAAAGCAAAAATGTATTCTATATAAATTGTATTATTGAATGTTATAAATACTAATAAGCCATATAAATTCATCTCGTCACACAAGAAACTTTGAATATATAAAGTAGAAGGGCTTGTGATGAAAACACTAGAAAAGAATTATTTAACACGCTATGATGTTAAAAACACAATTCTATCGTAAGTCAAGGGGATTGAGATCAGTTTTGTCTGAAACATATTTCGCCTAATTACAATAAGAACAGACTAAAACATAACTGGTATGAATTCCAATTTTTCCTAATTTTTGTTTTTGTTTCTTACGCCTACATAAAAAAACTTTATTTTTATTAAGGACTCAAAGTATAATTAACCAGCTACAAATAACATTTCATAATCTGATTTTGTAGAAAGTTTTAAAGAATTGAAAATTAAATTGGCTTCCATTGAGCAGGATAGCTCATGACTACAAACCTTAATACATTGAATCCGTAAATAAAGTAGGCTTAGAGCATACAAAGGCTAAAGTCGTCCAAAAGATATATCCTTAAAAAGTTTTAATAGTTTACAATCCTCAAAAATTAGAGAGCAAATGTAGCAAGGGCCGAAATCTGTCAGATGTAGGGTTTTTGTTATTCCTAAGAGACAGTGCAGCCTAGATTTTCATGAACATGGGGAACAATCACAAATCATAAAATCTCCAAATAGCACAGATAGTAGCCCTCTTCGTTAATACGCTTTAATTTTAGTCGAAAGAGCCTAAATAACTTAATGTCGTAATAAAATGAAATTGAAAAAATATTGGCACATTTGGTTGAAACTACTCATAATACTACCGTGGATTGATCACATTATTAAAAATAAAACTATTTTGGACATATAAAACGTTGAAACGGGCATCAAGGCTGGTAACTGACAGGTTTTGGCCTGAGACCCGCTGCATTATGTATATATATTATATATATATATATTATATATATATATATATATATATATACTGAATAAGCTCCGCAAGGGAATTACGCTCTACATAAGTGAACGGACATCATGAGATCGACCCTCTCCCTGGTACTCGACAACTCGTAAAAATTAGTCTACTATCTATACTGAACCATAATATTTATATTCTTTTTATATGAAGTACTTATTATCCATAACCATACTGAAGACATAACAACTTTACTAATGGATCTTAATGGACATTACGTAATTGAAGCTAAAAGCAATTACACCACAAACCATCATCTCTGATCTCTGATCTAATTATCCACAATCTTGACCCTTATCTCTATCCTGGTAAGACCTAGTGTGTACCTTGCCGTGTTCTCTGATAATTACTGACTGCACCTAGATGCTATCTTGCGTTCTTTACTGTAATAGTGCTCTGACAATAGGTAGGTGTTTAGAATGTTGGATTTACTTCAGTCAAAGAAGGTTTTAGTGTCAGATTTACCGCCTATGGTTATATTATAAATATACAATTACATTCATTTACTGATAATATATGTGTGCGTAATCACTGTGACGTAATCGGTTATTTAAGACTAAATGTTATTGTACTATACTTTAAAACTACACCCGAAACCAATATAGGAAAAAAATAATTAGTTATATCAATAATGATAATATGTAATCAGTTACTATAGGTGGATCTAAGTTGATGATAATAATTACAAACATAAGCAAATTAGTTGTAAAATAAAAAACCTGTTTTATCCCTTATTTTGTACATTACAGAAAATAGAGGAGAATGAAATCAATAAAAAAATATATATTTCATTGAATTTTATTGTTATACAACACGTTTAGAGATTGATCAAATATTGCATTCTTTTAACTAAAATTGTTACTGCTAGACGGTGACCTTACTAACATAGGAATGCAGCAGACTGCTTAGGGCGTAGAATCATAATATATATAGTATATACATATCGCTCCGTTTAAAACAGCAGTGAAGGTATTGATGTTTTGCTCTAAGAATATTTAATCGAATACAGATTGTATATGAAAAAGTAGGGAGACTATCTTAAGTCAATCGGATCTACCTAAAATTTTTATAAAATCTATTTTTTTGTAGAAGAAATATTTTTCTTAACGAATAGGTGACTAAGAAATATACAAGAATTGTTTCATTAAGTTTTCAGTCAGTAACTCTGTTCAAATTAAAACATATATATATATATAATATATAAATTTATAATAAATTATGCTTAATATTCCCAGAAAAGGGACACTACGGGTAGGAAATACTCAATGATGCAAGAGCCATTAAAATACAATAGTTAACTAAAACCTTTGAAGTGTATAATAAATTGGACACTTTCCACCGTTTATTTCTGGATTGTTCTAACGTTAAACTATTGTAAAATAATACTTCCCAACAATCGAGGATTGACCACAAGCACGTAGTATGGATACAACAGGGTGCAGTAATGATGGTTTGCACTAACTAGCACTAACAGATATCTTGCCACCCTACAAGGGTATCTGTTGACAGGTCTTATGCACCTAAAAGAGACTATTTGTGACGAATAATCTTTTATAATAACTGTCACTGATGTAAGGAATATCTAGATAAATACTAACGCCCAACTGACAGCTGTAATTAGTGAGCTATTTTTAGTTAAACTGATTTGTAATTAGCATTACTACTCAGTGGTGCTTTATTAGTATAGATCAGTATGTTTAAACCAAGTCCATGCTCAACTATAGCCTTGAATAGCTTTGAATATTAATACAGTCAGTAATATAGAATTCGGTCAAAGTTCTGACAGTTAGTTTGTGCACATACTTATAAAAGTCTAGATTGAAAGTACGGTGACAAGTTTCCACGTGTGCTTCAGTGTTAGATCCATTACGTTAAAGATTATCAGAAGAGAACCCAGTTTGGATCTGCACAAAGTAGCAACTAACACGTTTGTCCCTGATTGCTGACGGCACTGTTTACTCGCTCGTTACTACTCGTGCCTTCATAATATAACACTCACTGAACTCGACAAAGCATTTTAATGTTATATTTTTCAATCATAATGAAATAAACATTTTCTTTAATTATAACCTAGTGTGTATATATGTTTATGTCTTCCGTGTGGTGAGTCATAGGCAATGAAATTACAATTAATCGTGTCCAGAAATTTCAACATAAAGCTGCAATATTAACTAAAATTTATTTTTCAAAGACTAATAACATGTATATTATTTAGCACATATTGGAAGCAACACATTTAAAATATGTAAAATACATTTACCAAATTTACGGAGCAGGATGTTTGTAAATGGAATTTTAATTTAAACATTAATTTTAATGTGCTCGTTAAAGACTTCTTCTCTGTCTACGTTTAAATTAGGACACCCTTGGTGAAGCAGAGACATGTTTTCTTTTAGGAATTTCACCTAATCGTAAATGTTACAGATGCACTTTGTTTGCGTGTACTTCTCACGCGTCAATCAAATTTACCATCTACGATTACGTTAATATTTTTAATATGTTTAATAAGCCTATATAATTTTCATAACTATAGAAATGTCCTATTATATTAGAACATACGCGTTCATAAAAAGAAATCTATGAACTAATATTCTAGGATTTTCCCCACTGTCCTAGGTCCTAGTTCAAGTGCACTAAACTTTTTCTAAATGTTGTATCTAATACCGTGGATTATTGCATAGGAATTCGGTTTTGTTGTAGGTGGTAAAACATCGGTTTCGCCCAATTTTGATGATATTGGGATATGTCAGTGAAGTTCAAATATAGAGCTGTCAGACTAAATCTATTCGCATCCCTTAATATTTCTTTATAGACAAGGCATAACATTACGTAAATTTAACACTTACCAGTGAAATTATTTAAGAAGATTTTGAGCTTTTTCTGCTGGTGTATGTCAATATTTCACCAGGAATAGCAAGCTTCATTACAGTAGGCTAATTATGATTTTCAACAGAACCACATTTCATGAAAAAAATGTTCAATACATATGTAGCTATTGTTGAAATGTTTTATTTATAAGTAACTTATAAATTTTAAACGTTTCAAACGTAACTTGAATATAAAAATACTTTTAAAATACAATTTCTTATTCACTTTCAGCAATTTTCTAATAGTAGAAACTTTCATTCACATTATGAAAAATAATTATTGAGAATTAAATACACAGAATTAGGTCATAAAAAAGTAAACAAATTTATAATAAAAGCAACTGTATTTAGAAGGAGTAGAGGATCAAAATATTTTCAGACCCAGACTGTGGCAGACTTACGTGCGTAGGTAGAACACGTTGGCTCTGTAGCAGTCAATAAACGTCTGGCCAGCTACCAAATAGCCGCCTTTACAATAGGAATACAAGTGACAGTTACACCGTGCTCTAGGTCTTGTCACTTTCTCACTGAATCTTAATTTACATTTCAAGAAACGTTTAATAAAATAGTGTTAAATATGTCTAGTCTACCGATGTTTCCCAAAACAAGATAGTGACAAATTTAAAAATAAGGAGTCATACTACACGAGAAAAAAATAATCAAATTTTAATACAGATAAATTAGAAACTATCAGAAAATCAGAAATTACTCCCCTATTCATAAAAAGCTGAAATCAACAGATAGACAATGCTGCGGCCAACTTAAACATCTCGCGGTCAACGAGTCTGACATAAGAAGCTTATTGCGGTTCTGTTTAACGTTAAGAGCTCAACAGAGACTGCCGTTTGTTATAAATTCACTTCTGATGGCTTTCAGAAAATGATTCTTTAATTCAATATTTGGAAAAACAAATATTTAAACGTATGAAACATTGTATGAAACATTGCATTGTATGAAACATTGGTATAAGGTAAATGTGGTATTTGAGATTAATGTTTCATTTAAATTTTTAAAGACACAAATGTGTATTAGGAGTCTTTGAGGAGTCTGGGCTATCTTGCTGCAGTCTGTAAAACCCATACGCCGCTAATAATTATGCCATTAAATGGACTCTAGCCTCAGTAATTTAAACTGCAATGTTTAATAAAATGATAATCATTAAGCGAAAATATTACTCTCGTTAATCAATAAATCTTTGTGTTTTTAATCTTTCACAAGAAGTAAGCAGCAATTTGTAAACATACATTTGTCATAATTAAGGTACAAATAAAAATAGAGTTTCGAGACAGTAAACCAAGTTTGTAGTGTGGAGATTTATAATTACTAGGTAAATTTATTTTGGAGCTAAATATTTTAGTACAAGTATCATGTCTTTGAAACTTGAAATATGAATCAGCGAATATAATCTTATCAAAGGGACCTCTTGAACATAAACACGTATCAAGACACGTGGTACCACAGGTGTAGGAGACCCTGATTTCATCACACCAGTGTTGCCGGGGAAGCAGTTGACACGCCAAGATACGATCTCAATTGCAAGTTTATCGCAAATTAGCTTTCCAAACTCTGGTATCACCGTGAAGGTGGACACCAGCGATTAACAGGATTTCTAGTACCTATTACTGAGGTGTAATAATCCTGTAAACATAAAATATATATATATAAATAGACTGAATTCTGACCTCTAAAGCATCATACTGGCGTTTAAATTATGACTGACGTACCAAAGTTTGAGGTATATCCTGGAAGAATAGAGTATACATGAATACAGTAAATACTGGTCTATAAAGGATCAAAGTAAATAATACAATGCTATTACGCCACATAACTTCTCACTTACGCAAAATCTTATCACATCTTAAAGGACTCTTACCATACTTTGGAATATTATAAGCAATCCACTGACTCTTTAATTCAAAAACATAATGTATGTAATGTTTCAATCTGGTACAATTTATAATCTAAATAATATAATTTCAAAGTTCCAGCCGTAACACAAATATTTCACTATCTTTAGTTTTTACATATTTAAATAAATAACATTTACAGATGCTCCCTGTTACATATTTGATATGATAGGTAATTTTAGTGAGCACAAAATTAGATTTAAATAATATTGATAACCATGAGTAGTAATGTTCATACTCATCAAACATACATATTGTATGATCTTTAATGTGATTTTCAAATTCAATTATTATTTATAATATATGATTTACAGATAAAGTAACAAGCCTCTCAATGTCATGTTTATTTGTATCCATTTCAGTGATGTGAAATTGAATGAAACACAGTACGATACATTTATTAACAAATTTAGGCAGAACACTAACCTGAAATATGAATGAATGTTTAAATGTTTATATTTTTATGAATAGATCGATAATGTACATTGAAGACCCATTACGCTGAAATATGAATTTTTTCATGTATTGGCACTAAACCGTTCTTAGGTGTATATTAACAATACTGAACCAAATTGATTACCATTGATATTCACCAACATATTTTACAGATAGGAAAATAGATAGTGATAAATACCACAAGAGAGTTGAATGTAGTAAAAATAAAATATAGCAGCATATATATTACTAATAATTCATACAATTTGCTAAGGCTAATGTTCGTATTTTCATCGAACGATGCATCTGTTATACATTTCATTGTTATTGGCTATTGTTTCCTAGACATCTCTGTGATGATTAATCACCATTATTTAGGAGCTGCGCTTGTATTCGTATCCTATAAATGCAATGATAATTCACAAAGTTATTGATAAAGGATTATTAATACCTATTGTATAAGTATGCTCCATATTATAAGTGTATTTTAGACATTATACATTCATTCTTCTTAGACGTTTGAATATTGTTTCTGAAAATTCTAAATCTTGCCGCAGACTTTATTACCAAACATCTACAAATGGAGCCAGTAAATCCACGAAGAAGACAGCAGCCCGTCTATACTGCCAGGCAGTCTGACATAAGGAGCTTACTGTGGTTCTCTTTACTGTGTCTTGCTCAAGAAAAAGTATATATTATATATTTTACTTAAACTACCAAAAACGCTCAGTAGAACGTTTCTGACTGGGAATTAAATATCTTAATAGTCAAGTACAGTACAAACATTTTTCTGACTCTCTGTACTTTTGAATGGGTGAATTAATAAATTGTGAAGCGTATGGATATAGGGTGAAAAATTCTATACAAACTTCAATAATTACGAGTTTAAATTTTAAACCTTAATTTACATGACAGGGTAAAAGGTTATCAGACACTTCATTTTTATTAAAGCTCCAAAAAAGAACACAATGTTTCGAGGTTCCAACCCATCAACTTCATTAGGTATAACAAATAAAATACACTAGTAAGTATGTGGAAATGAAATCACCAGTCATGGCGAACAGCTTTAAAATGAGTAGATACGAATACACCCAGGTATAAACCTGAGGGTCTAACGTTTTTGGAGCAAGCATCAAACATTTAAACTCACAGACCAAGCGCACTAAATTTTTCAGATTTGTCATTAGCAATTGAGAAAGTGTACATCCAAACTCAATGCATTAGTACTACCTTAAACCGCTTTACAAGTATTTTGTAATTCTCCTATTTTATTCAAACGTCCTGTCACAGCGATGGTCCTTGGTTTTAACAGCTCTGTTTCCACGATACTTTTAGGTATTACGTTCTTAACATTTACGATCAAGCATCTCGCCATATCAAATCCTGAAATATAAATATAAATTAATAATTGATTCTATTTACTTTATTAATTTATTCTCTGAACTATTAATATAGTTCATAGTTTTCCACCATTTGCTTGTTACTTTAACCGCAATTTCAAACAACAGTTACATTTTTGTATTTCTGTACAATATTTTTCACTTCTTGAAAAACGTAATACAAAGTTGGTATGAAAGCAGTGCTGTTCATTCTTGAATTTTATCTATATAATCTGTCATTGACATCCTTTGTTTACCAAACTACACACATTTGCACAAACTCTTGATATTACTGTAATTTTTACCATAATCCCATTTATTTTAGGGAAATCTGTTTTAGAACTTTAGACAACTTCATTAATTTATCGAATATTAGACTTATAAGATCGGAAAAAAACGAAAACTATACAGCTTCAGAAGAACAAACAGTCAGCTTTCTTTGAATACCCCTAATGCAAGTCAACGGCTCAGTAATAACCGAGCCCTGCGTCTTCCTGCTCTTGTGGAAATGGACTGCAACCAGCCACAAAGGTTAAAACGATTTATTAGCGTCAGAAGGATTTAGCTATCGAGAGTATTTAACCAAAAGTTCTGATGAATTACTCCTCGATGGTACGTTATATGAAAGTATCATTCTTACTGCAAAGTATACTTTGAATTATAAACATCGAAATGATAAAAATTCGCTAAAAAATCATATTTTTGAAATTAATGATAGACGGAAGTAAACGTAAAACGTGAAGGTTAGCTTAAAGATAGCTGCAATATAGTTATATGTTTTATTGGAAATTTGTTTGAAAATCTTTTTATAGTTTCCCTCTAAAATGTGTAATTAAGTCAGAAGACCAGTGTCTATAACTTTTACTGTTAGGCCTGACAACGGTATGTCCATAGAATTGCATTTTTTCGATCCGGCCCCCAAAACTTCTATGACCCAAAAATGTATATACACGTATATATGCCGTATTTATTTATGTTTTTTATATAAATAAAGAAATATCTGAGGGTTATCTTGAATATAAATATTAAATTGAGTTATTTTAACATTTAAAAAGCGTATTTCCAAATTAAATATTTCGTTAACTGTTCAAACTAAAACAAATTTCCCAGACTAGTGGTTTTTTTGAACTTATATGACGACTCCAACGGTTCTCTGCAATTACATCAAAGTGCTATATTTGTTTAGTTACTGGTTTTTTAATATCTCTAATTAATTAAAATGAAATATTGTCATCCATAAAATCTTTTTTTACCATTATAAATACAATAGATGTTTTAAGGATTAACGGCTTTTGGATATTTCCATCGTTAATGTTACATCAGTACGAGTACTCGTAGATGACTACTTTCCGAGTATTTAAACACATTCTCTTTTTCAGTCTCATAAAACGTGAAAGCGTAAGGCAATTCTAACATTGAAGTAAAAACTATTAAGGATAAGATCTAAAGAAATTTAATCATGCTATAGGATTAGGCAAAGCTCGAGCAGTTATAAACCTCACGTCTATTTATATAAGAGGAAACACCTACATGAAATCGTATAATTATCTTACATCCAATCTGTAAATTAACTGCATTCGTGAGCTAAATTAAGATAAGATTTACGTCACACTGCGTGTTTAGCTGAGTCTACATGCTAAGTTCCAAATCTGTAACTCATTTACTTCTCAAGATGTCCTGTCCTACAGATAGTTGGACAAGCAATCATACAGAAAAATATTTTCCCTCCAGACACAAGAGACATTGTTTAAGCTTACTGAGTGATAGGCTTCAAATGTTTCTCCATCAAATTCCATTGTTACACACGTACCATAATCGAACAGTGCTTCCTTATATAAAAATTATTCTTCAAAAAAAATGTCATGGCAAATAAGTCAGTTCGCTTTTGAATTATCGTGCTGACAGTTTGGGAGATAAACGGACGGACATAAGATTTTTCCAATCCTACATGTGATTGGAATTCGCTAACGCTCAGGCAATGGTTATAACGACTGAGAATTGTTTAAGAAATTGTAAGTAACCTTTTATTAAAAATTATTATTTCTATTGAGCAACATTTCTTGTAGTATAGGAATATTAGATTATTACCACGCACCGTAGCTCACACAATATTATTAATTGCAATGTCAAAATAACATCTGCCATTAATTCGAATAGCCAATATAATGTCAGGTTGTCTCAGTATCTTACTATCTTTAATCCAAAGCCAGAGTACGCTGAACAAATCTTGTCACTGACTTTTAAAATTTACTTCCACCCTGTTATTTTGTTCTTTTTTCTGCTTGAATAAGCTTCGTGTGTTAATGTGACTTATATTAAAATTCCATAACTATGCTTTACACGATAATTTATTCTAATATTTTCTCTCGATCAAGGTTATCCAAAAGAGCAATGCAAAATATTTGCTAATGCGTAGCCAAATCCAATGGGGCCAGAAATGAAGCCTCAAAAAAGACATATAGGTTAATTCGTTTGGGTATATCATGCAGGCAGGCAGAGAGAAGTAATATTTTTCTGCCCCTCGAATGGTATGTCTTATATTTGGAGTTTTTAAATACACGATGGAAGGTTGTCCCAACCTTCATCCATTTATGGTAGAAGCCCAGCCAGAACTGAGCTTTGGTATGCTAATTACAATAGTCATACAAATATCATACAAACTCTGTTTACAACTATGAGCATTTCTGTATGTAAAATGCATGATATAAAAAAAAACTTTCAACTTTCATTGAGGGAAAATGCACCTCTGCCGACCAATTCTTTATTTTTCCGCACCATACGCTACTGTCCATACTCAGAAAGCGTGAAACCGCTCGCATGCTATAATCCTTAGTTCAACTAATGACGTATTTTCCACAACCAGCAGTGGAAAAACACGTTTGCCCGAAGTAGTACTGCGTTCAACACACGCGTAAAATCCGTTCGTGTTCGTGTACAGCGTGCAAACTGCTCACTTCGCGGTTTCTAAACGGCTAAACCGAAATGGTTCACCCTCCAAAGATATGTTGATGAACTCGTCAGAAACTTGGTTATAAACAAAACAAGATGTACTTCAAATACTCAAACATATACATGAGTGTCCAGAGCGCATTTAGAGCAAAGGTCTTGTCATTTCACAGAACAAGTGCACTGAACAACACCCACCAGGGACGATGAAAGTATAGTGCTATTTTTTTCACGTCAATGATAGAAAATGTCTAAATAACCATTATCATTTTTGAACATATGTTGTAAGCTTCTCCATTCGGGAATTGAATGCGAATATACTGATTCCAACACAGCTAAGTACCCACAAGTCACTTTACAAAATGATTATACAAAATATTTATTAACAAGAAGAAACTTGAACGACTGAAAACCAGAATATGTGCCTTGACACATGTATAAATGTATTAAGATAAAACTTGAATGACATAATCAGTCCATTATTACCCGTTAGTAGCGTTACTTCAACAGTATACGCTCGAGTAACTGAGAAATAAGTTATAGAGGTTGTAGTAGCTTAAAAAAAACTTGTTTCGTCCTAAACCTTAGAATACGTATAAGGAGTCTTTAAATTTCTATTAGAATGCTTCATAAAGAACTCTCTAGTAGGAAATATAATGCTAAGTCTTAACCACTATTAATAATTTATACAACGATTAAATTAAATTAAAGGCAATAGTAAACACAGCACAAAAGTTTTGCCGGAACTGTTGCAAGACAATGTGAAACCAAAGAACAGTGTTACTGGCTACACACAAAAGGAGGCCAGAAGCCGTGAAGGGGTTTAGGTGGGATTTTTATCCGTCTCTCAGAAAGCAAATAATTGCGCCTTTCATGTTGCTCTTGAAAAGCTTTTATCGAACCCTTGTTTCCTACTGCTTTTGTGAAATAATATTGCATGTTTCATATGCTTACAAACTACTATTGTCATTCATCATCATTTGCAGTTGTATTGATTTAGGAAAAAATATACTTTTTTATTTTATATTTACGTAAGTTAACAATAATACGTAAACATTATTTTTAAATGACTTTTTTAGTGAGCAGTAACTCCTAATTTCTTTGCAAAATACTTGCAATTTTGCATCTACGGTGGATGCAGATTATGGTTGTTTATCAAATTGTAAATTAGGTCGTTTTAATTTAGCTTGTATTAAAATAATATTGTAACTATGGTAATATTAACTTCATACCAACGCCCTCTAACGTTGCGAATGTTCTTATAAGAAATGCATTGCAGCAAACGCAGGGTATTGCTTGTTAAATATAATCGACTGTCCAGTACAAAACATTTGTATTATGGCAGCACTATAAGATGTTTTGTTAATTTAATACAATTAAATTTGTTTCACATTTATAACACTAAAAGCATAGAAACAGCTTGATAATACAAAAACTTACTATGTCACTTTTCCGGGACTAGATGTTGATCACCCGTTCGTGCAGGTAAGATCAATCTAAATTTTAATAAAATTAGATTCTTAGAAAAAAAACTTAAGTGTATATTTTTTTCATAAGCGTAACAAAGCACTCGCAATTGTGGCACCAGTAAATGCAATTTTCAAAAGTAGACTCTATATGACTTAAGTAGGTTTCTCTGACCTGTGTGTGGTTATGTATAATATATATATATATATATATATATATATATATATATATATATATATATATATATATATATATATATATATCTTTGTAAGTATGTATGTATATGTTTATTTTCTTGATCAGGATGACAAGAAACAATAGTATAAGCAGATTATATTTTGTGTATCAGTATTTTTATAACTTGTCAAATTATAAATATAAAAATAATAATACATTTCAGCAAATTGGAATGATCACAAATACTTGAATAAGCATAAAAGAGAATAGACGTTTGTACTGCTTTACATCTTTTCTATGTGAGCAACTTTTACGGAACGCTTCAAAATGTAAAATGTATAGATATATTAGTGTTGATATAACGCGCTCTCAGCGTAGAGATGTAGGGGTCAGTATTTTGCTAGTAGTGTGTTCAATGAGTTAAGGTAATTGAGTTAATCTTTGAAATTTCATTATAAATAAAAATCTTTTCAAAGAAAGTTCTACACCTCGGAACAGCAGTAGTCCAGCGCTCCTAATTGTATATATATATATATATATATATATATATATAATGTATATGTATCTGTAAGATATACATATTATTTATTTCTAATCATCTATAGTAACACAATAAATGTTTAGTGTAGTTTTACACTTATCTCTTTTTAAGAATATTTGCACGAGCATGTACTCATATTATTATATATTATTAAGTTTATTTTATGATAAAATTCTAATATTTTATATAACAGAATATCATATACAAGCCATGAAGATTAATTTAAGTGCATGCAAGCTATTGGCTCTACGCTCTGTTCTTCCCCGAAATCTGTGATGATGTTTGAGAAGTTTTAAGTAGAGTTTACAGGGATCCTTTTTTGGTATTCATTCAGGTAGGCACCAGGTAATAAGTATTGGGTTTATTAAATAATTTGCCTTATAGTCTTTAACGACTGTAACCACAAACCGAGCCCATACTGTAATCAATCGACATCTCAATATTCAGTAGTCGAAGGCCTAATTAGTTTTACTAGAATTGTATCATTAGGTTCATGATATCTACGGGGCTGTGAATTGTGAATATTGTGCCCTATCGAAAGAGAAGGGCTCAGTAACCAACAGTGCTTACAAGTTTTTTTTTTTGCATTTATCAGGGGGTTTATGAAGCCAAGGATTCAAAGTGAAACATATTGATTGATTAAATTACTAAATATATCTGAGCAAAAATTTAATTACTGTGGGGAGATTTTTTGTTCCTAGATATAGATCTCGTTTATATTTAATAATACCGAAATAAAGATAGTCATTGTTTATCATTTTAAAAATGTAATGTCTTCACCATATCTTGGAATATTTGATCAATAACAAGAATTTAAATATCCCTTCCTGCTCAGTGTAAAGAAAGTTACATTTCACATAAAAGTAGATTACATATAAGGCCGTCATATTGAAATGCCAAACTGAAGATGCATAATTAATTTAGATTTTTGAATCGCACAACACTGATGAGATGGATAATAATCCTCAATATAATCGTGAAACTTTTAAACATATAGAAAGTCCAAAATCCTTAAAACTTACCAGACAAACATAAATATAATCATACAAATTTGTTAGTAAAAACGTGGACTAGATTTATTAGTATTAATCCGACATTATGTTTATAAAAGTATTCACGTTTATAAACAATTCATTTGCACATATGAACAATTCAATTGTACATTTCTATAACTTTAAACGGTCATCATCTTGAAACCCTAAATTTAACTAAAAATAAGTAAGGATAAATTTTGCATCCAATAATGTGACAATATTATGGAAAGTATCAATTTTTATTTTTTTATGAAGTGATCGAGATAAAATTTTTTTTTTAATGTGAAACGTTTTATTGGTTAAAATCTAGCTAACGGACTCATCTAAGCTATATACAAATCTCCGTAAGAAGTTTATTCTTTACTTAATGATATTTATCGTGTTCATAATATTTCCACAATACTGTATACTTGTTAAAACTTTTTGCGTCCGCTATTTGGGACCTGACGTGATACCAGAAACTCGTTGAAAGAAATATTGTAAATGACCTGGGAAATGCAATAAAACTTTTGCGTTGTATTGGATAATAACTTATATAAGACCAATTCCTTTTCTAAATTTTGAATAACCGCAGTATTGAACCTTAAGTGATATAAAACATAGTAAAGGAATTAAAGCTGTTTATAACGGCGCAATACATGTAAAAATGTATCGTTTTATATTTATAAATTAATTGGTTACAAATATTGATTGAATGTTAATGGCCGCCATCTTGAAGCGTTTTGTTGGTTAAGACTGGCTAACTGACTCCTTCAACCTACGTGCCAGTCAAGTACAAAATAATACCAATTAAAATCTGGATATGTAAATAACTACGCTAGTTATGGTGTTGTAAATCTCGTGTTGTTTTCTGTAAGCATATACTATAGGTATATTTTCCGATAGTGATGGCTTTGGATTTTACATGATCGGAGACATTTTAAAAGAATATCCCAGAAATTAGGTAATGAGTGCGATTGCATCAGGCTAAATTCTATAAAATATATCTTTGTAACATATGCTTTTAACCTTTTTATGCGTTAAAAGCAATACGTAAGCAATACGTAAAAGCAATGCGTTTAAAGCATTTGGTATATAAGTCCAAAAACTTCCATGCCCAGTTGAATTGGAGATGTTGTCTCTTATTGTTCTATAATGACACAATCTGGGGTGTAAGAAATACATCTCTTTCTTCCAACATAACGGAAATTCAAACATTAATATATTATGTGAGAAATAAATCATGCAAGCGCTCATAATAACAAACGTTGATAACCTTTATATATCGTCATGTGCGGGAAATTTGATTCAGCAAGTATTTTATATCTCACATTAAGTCAGTTATCGGTGGAGTGATGGCTTGTGATCGCATACCGGCTTCACCAGTGTCTATATAACCATTGTTCCAAATATTAAAAACTTTTAATTTTACGTTTTGGCATGTCAGTAATGTATTTTAACAGTTAAGAGATGAGATGTACAATATCATTTAAATTACCATACATTTTATGTTCAAATGTATTTGCAATCAAATAAAAAAATATTCGATCTGCTTGCCCTGCACGTCTAAATACAACAAAATATCTAGTCGTTGTTGAATAAAATATAGGTAAGACTTACGACTCCAAGGATGCATGTCAGTATTGAATCTGGGTGTGTTATATAAACTAAGCACACTCCACAGTATTCATTCACACACTATATTTGCCAAAATAGTTCAACCTTTTCGGCAAAGGTTTTTATATGTTGCAATTTCACATGGAAATATTCAGGAGTGATTTCAAACTACAAAACAAATTACAAACTAGATTTAATAAAGAATATATTGGTAAAAAGTATAAAGAATTTATACCTTTTCTAAATTTAAATTGCATCTGTGGTTCCGATTTACTGAAATTCCTAGCGGAATCGATTAGAGATTAGACTTAGACCTTTTAAATGAACTTTCTTTATGGGTGATTTAGAAAGTTTAAGATACACTTCTATGGACTAAGAGAACATCAAAAAATATAGAAAAACGTATAATCAGCAATTTAACTGTTAACGTAGTTTAATATGTGTTTGAACCGTGTGTATTTTAAGATGGTAATATTTAATGTTTACTTGTTTTAAATTTGTCTTCATATTGCAACAGTTTAGCAACCGATAACGAATTTTATTACTCTGCATATTTATATGGCCATGAATTTAATAGTTTTAATCTGTATTAATTTATTTTATGCATATAATAGTTGTTATGTTGAACATCTTACAACTAAACATCATACATTTAACATTGTTACGATATCAGATTGAACCCGATATATTAGGTCCTGTTATGAATGTTTCACAAGGTTTACCTAAGAGTTCGTCCAACCGCACGCAATAACTCCAGATATAGCAGACATTAAGCTGAGTAATAAGGTCCTTGTTTAACCGAAGTTCCTGCACGAAATGTCAGATTAGCTTATCAGCGTTACTGAATTACTGTGATGTTGTTATTACGACCAGAAGGGGCAGTTATTTACCTCTCAATATATTTCTCGCCTCATAATTAACGTGTTACTGTCGCATAGCACTTACTGGCAGGTAACGCCACGAAGACTTATGGGATGTTTTGATATAATGTTTAAGTCAATGGCTGTTATTTTCTAGTGTATATATTAATTGAACAAAAATATTTAATCAAAGTAAGATCTTATTTCCCTTTTACTAAAACTGTAATTTGATATTGATTATAACTTTGAACCAAATCTACACAGAACGTAGTATAGTGTTGACTGGTATAGTTAGTAAATATGCTTTTAAATTCTAAGATAATGTAAATTTTCTCTAAAAATATATTATTTCATTTCATTTTACAGCCAAATTTTACAAGTAAGGTTTACGATGGTGGTGATTTATGTGGGAGTATTATTAAGTGCAGGTTGAAAGCCAGGATATAATTTACTAAATTATATTTTACTACCTGCTTCTTCGTGATAATTTAATTCTTAAAGTTATAGCAACGTAAATTATCTATTGATTTTCGGTTTATCATGTGCAGAAATCGTCTCCAAGAATGTACCATTAGCTATGTCAATGCCCATTTCAGTAATTGTGTGACCTGTTAATAGTTGTAAAGTATTTATCCTTTTTCGGCGAGTCTCTAAGCTCATTGTTTCACCAGAATAACACTTTTGGTTAGATTACGCGGCCTTTTAGTTGAACCTACACTGGGTAGATGTCGAGATATTGGGGTGGAAGAGTGGATCAATAGTAGACCACTGCTGAGGATGACTTACTGATAATGGCTTTTGCTAGGATTGAAATGACGGAGTACTGTATAGAGTCAACTACCTGGCGTGTTTGACCTGAGGATAAGACAAACCTAGCGTTCTCTTCTTCTAAGGTGATATAGCTGAGTTATAGCCCGCTATACGTCTCTCTAGAGAGATCTCGACAGGAGATGGCCTCTACCCCAACCTCACCCATCTTGTCACTTCAGAAGCAGGGACAGAGATTCCTTTTAGCTTTTAATGCAATTAGAAGTTTCTCATTTTCATTTCCCAAGTGAACAAACATAAGTATTGTTACTCCTTGATGTATCTTTGTTATAGGCGGAGAAGAAGCAATATTTACTGAGTGCCTATCTATACATCAAGTTACAAAATTCAATATACAGGTATATTTAATCGCGTAATGATTAGGTAATTGCCTTAAATAAGTAAAATACCTTTATACCTAGTGGTTTTTTACAAAGAGCACAATCTGTTGTTATTCCCTCAATAGCAAAGGGTAAATTGCCACTCTAGGATTACACAAAGTTCATTTTTGATTGAATCAGTAACCCTCCAATGAGATTTACATGTCTATGACAATTCAGAAGTTCACTGCGGTGATGTTCCATGTCTTCTCGTTATTTTTTAATAACACAATTCATATTTATCACTGTAATATCGTCACGTATAAGTCATGATGACTGCCAGTTAGTCGGAAGCTAGTTAGACTGTAGTAATTTCCTATGTTTGGATGGTAATCAAGATCATGCTGAATAATAACTGCAAAAATACATGAATATTATTAAGGTCGTGAATCATTTTAGACTATAAATATGGATGATCGTTTAGACATGTCAAGATAAATCCCATAGTTTACGTTTAATATTCGTTAAAAGAAATTACAGCTACACAATATTAAAGGTTATTAAAATTAAAATACAAATAAAGATTCTCTCAGTTTTAATTGGTTTATGAAATATCAGTAGGTGTAAATTAAAAAGGCAAAAGCAAATTGACAGGTGATATTGTTGCTCGAGAAGTGTAGAAAGCTATATAGGGGATGACATAAAGGATTGACCAGTCGAGGGGGAAATATGCTCGTGATCGAATATCTTGAAGAGACATGATTTTAAATATCTTGAAGTTTAATTCATAGAACCATAAAAGTCAGACATTAACAGCTTTGGAAATTAAACAGACTTTGAGACATGGCATCATAATTACAAAGAAAGGCGAGAGTTTCTTGACAATATACCGCTGTTATCTTGAGGTTTGACATGCTACGAGGTCATTGATAGATAGACCTATTGTAGGTAGGGTTGGTTTCTTATATCGGTATAGTTACTTTACCAGAACTATAAATACATAGTTATGGTAAATTGTAATGTGGTTATGCAGGTAACGAGACAGCACTGGATATAGCTTAGCTTAACAAGGTACGCTGAACTAATCTCATCAGATGATGTAAACCACCAATCAGAATACCTTACTAAAGTATGTTCATTGTCGGAGAAGCTTTTACAGTAAGAAAACTTTATAACGTCATCTATTACTACAATATGGATACTAGAATATTTTATGTAATCATGTGTTACCAAAACGTGAAAAAAATAACATTTCATTTCCACTTGCGATTGTTTTAATCATTACATTTAAAAAATTCGCGGTTTGACAAAGAAATAACAGGAATTTAATTTTAATCACAGAACTTGACAGTCAATATTGAATTACGTAAACACAGCTCTCGAGGTTGATACCGCCCCCACTTTTCCAGCGGCGTGTTGAACCGCCGGGCCTTTCTAATCAACAGTGAACAGACTAAAGACCAGGGCAAATTAATTATTGACCCTGATTACTTGTGATACGTTATTGGTTCCCTGATATAGGTGCCCCTTTTAAAGGTTTGCCTAAATGACAATAATTTAATTACTAATTTACACTATCTTACAATTGTAACATATTCAAATTAATTAATTTAATTACTAATTTAAATTGCCTCTATGTCTTCTGCCCGCACGAAATCTAAAACACAAACTGAGGGGTACACGTAAAATTGTGCATGAAGCTTTATTTATAAAAATGCATATAAATGAGGAACATCGTGTTCAATAGTGCCCCATGTCACTCTATGGGATTTTGCGAGCGTTAGTGAATATATTTACATTGGTGTTAAGTGTAGCTAAGATGGTAACCTACAAACAGTGAAATAAACCAATTTATAAACATACTTAGCACACTTATAAGACATTTTAACATGATGTATATAAACATATGCCTATCCAAACACATATAACATAATTTTTGAGTGCCGTTACATGTAGAACTGTATTATTATAACATTTGATACCAAATTTAAAGAACAAGAATGTGAATATATTATGTGGTAACATATATCTACAAAGATTTTATCTGTAAGCATAAAATTCTTTATAAAATTTAATTTCTACATAAAAAATATGTTTTATTCTAGTGCCTGTCCAACTATGGAGTTCAGGTGAGCATCGTTTAAGCCTTGTACCCAACAGGCTGACATATACTTCTTTATGTTTTAACTACATGGTAATGCTTAGTAACATTAAATTTGTCAAATTTAATAAAATTAAACAATTATGAACGAGAAAAATGGGAGTATCATCTTCTGGAAAAGGTATTGGACTTGCGGAAAACAGTTTGATTTTAGCGTCTTAGGTGGATTTTGTGATATTGTGTAACATAGCAAAATGTCATATAATTGATTTCTATTTACAAATCTCTCTCTCTCTCTCATCTCTCACACACACACACACACACACACACACACACACACACACACACACACACACACACTATTAATTCTATTCTTATGGACTGCAACAGAATTCTTGTGGCAGGTGAGCCAAAAGGTTTTAATCTATTTTTGTATTTTACGGGACACTTAAAAATGTAAAGTAAATTTTCCTCGCTGAACTCATGATAGTTTTGAGATATAAAATAAGTTAAAACCTTTTTAATTAAGTGTCTTGCAATATTATATCATATATTAATTGTATGCGGCTTTTTCTAATCTCAATTTCATCATTTAACAATTAAAAAATAAAATATATTCCTTAAATCACAGATAAGTACAAAATTAAGGTTTAAATACAATTACCATCCTATCCCTTTATTAAATATGTCAGTTTGACATTCTGTCAGTTTGCATTCAATGACTACTAAAACACCTAACATTATAATAATTACTGAGTAACATAACACACAACATTAACATTTAGAATTATTGTGTACATAAGTAGTCCTGTTACTTTTTGATTATAACTCGTACTAGAGTGAGTATTGTAGAATAAACTATAGAATATTACTGTACTAAAGACACATTGGCCAACAGTAATAACTATAGCAATTAAAAGGTTACCTAACATTTTATAAGCAGTTTTCAGTTTTCATAATCTATTCGCTGGGCGGCAGCGAAGCAATGCTGCAATCGCGCACATTTTCTACTCGTGGATAACAAAGATTTCATTTCAGTTTATATAACTGTTCGCAGGATATCTAGAAAACGAAGTGACAAATAGACTTAAAATTGTGCATAAAGCTTCATTTTGATATAATCAACAATGTTCATTGATGATCTATGTTTATTTTATTGGTCTTATGGATAATCATAATAGCATTGAGCAAATATCAGAATAAATATATTTATAAAAAAAGCTGGCTACTACCATAATATTTTACAAGTAACATAATATTAAAACATGTAGATTATTCATACAGTAAAAATAAAATATAATAGAGCTAATATTAAAAGTTGGTGAAAGGACTTTAATTTAGTGCATTTTTGCGTTTTAATACCCTCTTTAGCCCATCAAAACTTTTACTTGATCACTGCTCTTAAAATTAACTCAGTGAACCAAAATGTGAATGTAACGTATGGCAAGGTAACTCAACTACATCCGTAGTTGAAAATTTTGAATTGAAGTAGAAATACGAGGTATGGCTATTAAATAACGGGACTGACGCTGCAGCGGAACGAGTGCGCATGCGCCAACCAACAATGACCAACAGCTGTGTAGTTTGAGACTTCCTCTTCAGAATGCAGTTAGTCTCGTTTCTGTAAACAACATCGTTGTGTCATAACCTTCATTTATGTAAGTGTTGTTATTTTGTTTTGCCGGAAAAATAATTAGCGTAATAATAGAGCAACGAATTGTTATTAAATTTCACGTTAAACTTGGAAAAACCGCTACCGAAACCTATAATTTACTAAAAGAAGTGTATGTCAGTGAATGTTTATCGCGGACTCGTGTTTTTAAATGGTTTTAAGCGTTTTCAAGATGGTCGACAAGACGTGGAAGATGATTCGCGGCCAGGTCGTCCTTCAACATCAAAAACGGAAGACAATGTCGAAAAAGCTGCTAATTTGATTCGGTCTGACCGACGATTAAGCATTCGTGCAGTTGCTGAATCTGTAGGCATTGATGAAGAATGTGTACGGCAAATTTTACATGACAATTTGAACATGCGAAAAGTGTGTGCAAAATGGTACCAAAAACTTCTTACGATTGATCAACAAGCAGCTCGTAAAAATGTTTGTATTGACACTTTGAATGCCATTGAAAATGACCCAAATTTATTGGAAAGAATAATAACATGTGATGAATCGTGGTTTTTTACTTATGATCTGGAAACGAAGCGCCAATCCATGCATTGGAAGACCTCAACTTCACCGAGAGCCAAAAAAGCAAGAATGAGCAAGTCAAAATTTAAAGCAATGATGATTGTTTTTTTTTCGACATTCGTGGGATTGTGTACCTTCACTGGGTTCCTGAAGGTCAAACAATTAATCAACATTACTATCTTGAGGTACTTAATAAAGTACGTGAAAGAGTAAGAAAAAAACTACCCGAAATGTAGAAGGACAAATCATGGATTTTGCACCAAGACAATGCGCCAGCTCATTCCGCGTTATCTGTCAAGCGGTTCCTGACCAAGTACAGCATCCCAGTGTTAGAACATCCACCTTACTCGCCAGACCTAGCACCATGTGGCTTTTATCTTTTCCCTAAGGTGAAATCTGCATTGAAAGGTACGAGATTTGAATCCGTAGAAGCTGTTTAAGAAAAAGCGGCAAGACTCCTGAAAGAGTTGACAGAAGATGACTTTCAGCATTGTTTCCAACAATGGAAAATTCGCATGGAGCGTTGCAGGGATAGAGAAGGGGTGTATATTGAAGGTGATAATAAGTAATTATGTTTAAAATGAAAATAATTTTTTTTACAATACCAGTCCCGTTATGTAATAGCCATACCTCGTATTAAGAAACTTTTGTTGCCTTTTAATGTAGCCCTACTGAAATTCTTATGTTCCCAATCAGTTGTACATAGAGCTGTCAGTTAAGCAGATATATATATCATAGTTAAACATAAATGTGTATTTTCATAACCATTTTCATGTTATAATAAACGTTCATTGAATATTTGATAACACTGGTGGTAACTAAACATGTTATGAGAAAATTAAAACCATGTATGCCTAATTAAACTTTATACTATTATTATTTAAATCTATGAGAGAATACACCAAAGTAACTAAATTAAATCAATAGGCGCGAATTATTATATCTCCATAATACAAAATTACGAGTGTAAGATTTAAGTACAGTTAGTAAATGTCTTGGCTTTATTGATGGTTAGGTTTTTTTTATAATACTAGACTGTAGTTAATAAACAAGAACGCGATTATGCCATCTCTGACAGTAGTCGCTGCTTGTCTGAAAGCAAAGTCTAGTTCACGTATCATAGTTACTAATGGTTAACCCTAACCAGTGTATCTAATGGGAGGTGTTACGGCGACCACAATTTGAATAATTTTTCTGTCACGCGACAAGTCCAATGTGTCTTTGTCATGGCTTTGTTGGACGGGTTACTATAAATAATTTAATAAACACTTGTGTGTAATGCTAATGGTAAAAAGGCATTAATAACAAACGAACTGCAATGTAGAGTTTTATAACAATATCAGCGATTAGTTTTTTATTATTATTATATTATGTATCACTAATCTATGTCACAACACCAGTAGTCTTTTACATAAAATGGCATTGTTCTCTGTTTTATCATATTTAAAATTATTTATATAATAACGCCTAAATAGTGGTACACATGGAAGATTATCGATCTTAGTAGGTTTTATTTTCTAATCAAAGAGCTTGAGAAACTTTTTACAAAAATAAAGTGGTTTAAAATGTATTGAATACGCAGGTGTGTAACAGATCAGCAGTTTGCTACAACCAAAGAAAAGTGTTTTGTACATTGAACACTTTTGTCTACAAGTGTTTATAATGTTTCTGACGCGTATGGTGTTAATGAGCTGGAATATATCTGGGAGCTAGACCGATGCCGGAACTGGACTGTAGAATAATCGACTCATGCATGGAGGCTTGGATGATTGATTAAATTATTTGTTTGGCTGGTTGTGTGGAAAGTTTCACTATAAATGTAATTGTTACTAATCATAATATAATTTTAATTCGATATAGAAAATTATTGTTAAATACAGTTGTACAGTTAACTGCAGTAAACGAAGTATTAATAGCTATTTTTAATTAAAAACAATAGCTGGATTCTATTCTGGAAATTAATAGGCTACAAGTGTAATTTATTTGAATGAAAATGAATTTTCCTGTTTTGAAAATATCTTAAGGATTTATGTAAGAAATAATTGTACGCTAAAAAGAAAATATGGGTTCAAATACAGCTAATGGCTGCAAAATAAATTGAAACAACTACAAATGTATCTTGATGCAATGTTTCACAATAGTTTGTACTCAGATGTGACAGGTAGCTGGAGCCTACAAGAGAACACCATTACTGACGTGAATCTCTCACATCTTACTTCAATTAATTCATGATCCTAATACTGTATATTGTGTCGACCTCTGTTTAAATAATTACCAAAAGATAATAACACTTTCAAATTCATTCACAACAAGTATATTTTTTCCATATATATATATATATATATATATATATATATATATATATATTTTATATATGGAGTGTTTCCAATTTCAATTAAAAAAGTTTTAGTTTTGGATAAAATTAGATTAGAATTAAATAATCACCTTCTATCCTTATATGTGTTGGTATGTGAGCATCCTCCTTCAATTCCGAACAATTCATATTGCCGCATATTTTAACCAGCATAAGATAAATCCGCAACTATCATGTAGCATACTGCATCACGATGTTTATGCTACCCACATTACTTCACTAGCAATTTTGCATCACGAAAGCGGATGGCTGCCAAATCTGTCTGACTCTGGACACTCACCGCTTTCTGCTTGTTATGGGTATTCTTTTTTGGGAATTATTCGATTTAAAAAATGTTTTAGACAAGGTCATTAAGCACAGTGGAACTACGAGTTTTCTTCACAGAACGCAAGCTAATGCGGGAAGGACTTATTCAATGTAAATGTTAAAGTTTTGCTTCAATTCCCCTTCTTATTATTATAGCGTCTGAAATCCAACTCAGTCACAGACTAAAACAACATAGTGCACTTAATTGTACAGCAGATGCGACAAGGAGAATAACTCTTTACAACTATGGATTAATTGCTTTAATTCGACCTGGGATTTTATCGGCATTATACAATTCTCTTGAGTGGTGCTAAAGGCTTCCCTAACATCTTTGAAAAGAATTTAAGCTCAGTGATTGGTTATTGATTCTCTTGTCTCGCTTGCTACACGTAATGAATTACATTCAATAAACACATAGACTTGTACTATGAAAATTACTACACGTGTTTGTAAATTAATAATATTTAAGTATTTATCAACGTGTTTGTACTGATTTACTGATTTATAGTTATTACAGCATGTTCACTATTATTTTTGTTAAATGTTTTTAGAATTCACTTATTAATGATCAAATTTTAGCATCGGTTGCTAACTGATATTTTATTTAGTTTTTATAATGAAATATTTATCTATTGTATGTCATACAAAAAGTATATATATATATATATATATATATATATATATATATATATATATATATATATATATATATATATGCAGTAAACGAAGTAATTTATATATGGATCTTATAATATATACAAGTATAATATATATATACTTTCGTTATTATGCGCTCAACTGACTGATATGACGATACACACATAACAATTTTATTAAATTGAAAGAAATATTCCAATAAAAAGTGTTGTCTTCAATGTTAAACGATTTATTATTGTTAGTGTTTAATTATATCTATTTTCGTTATTGTGCTTTTAACTAGCAGATATGACAATATATATTAATTGCTTTTCACATTTAAATTGCATTTAATCTAAAGAAATATTCGATGGACCACTTATTTTATTTCATATAGTTTACATGATAATAAAAATAATACTATAAAAATGTTTTGCTAATGGTTGGAAAACCCTATTTTAATCGATAGGCGTATGTAACAATAATTGCTGTAGGGGATAGAAATATTGTATTTGAAAATGAATTTGGGAGATGCAGGGGCTGAGCAGTGTATACGTTGACTCTGGATTTGAGTTAGAGATAGCGCAGGTTGAACTCCTGTCTGTGACGATAGCAGTTTTTATCAGTATGATCGCCATTTAACTGAGTGGACACTCTCCCGTTTTATGTTGAATAAGATTCTTTCACACAAGTGGTCCATGATGACGGGTAGGATATGGCTTAAAAATGGACCTCTTAAATATATATATATATATATATATATATATATATATATATATATATAATTAAAACAACTGTTCATTATGGTAGTACAAATAAATAAATAAATATATCTATATATATATATATATATATATATATATATTTAGTTTATGCTATCTTACATGTGTTCTGAAAAACTGTAAAACAAGAATACAGTAAAATATCTATTCTTATATATTTTATAAGAATATTTATATTATAAGGATATTTTACTGTATTCTTGTGTTACTGCTTTTCAGAACACATGTAAGATAGCATAAACTCAAAACAAACGAAATAGCTGTAATTATTTAGTTTCTCATCAATTTGCACAGGTAGAATACCGTTAAATGCATCACAAAGGGTTGAATAAAACATATTTATTTTAAATTATTTATATGATTGATAAATCTGTTATTATTTTATGGTGAAAACTTATACTGTAATCACCGTAATTTATTAACGAAAATGATATTATTTCTTTAATTTATCGGTATAAAATATTATTTATTTCAAACATTATTGTTAATTGCATACGTTAATCGATAAAAGTTGCCATTAGGATTAATATTAAAAGTATTTTAAATCTTAACAATAAAACTAAATTTAGAGAATAAAATTGAAGATTTTTAATAATATAAAACCACTAACAGGACATAAAAAATAAATATAATTACTAAGTATCGGGGTCGATGGTATGTATCACTGTTTGAGTCCGGGATAATATTGCCTGAAGGTAATGCCACTATCACGTACCAAGTAATTGGGTTTGGCTGGAACAGTCCCCCGGCATTCCGCCAAACACATCAACTTTATTAGATTTCAAACACCTTCTCAAAACGAACCACTTGAAGATTGTGTTCATCTTGTTTGGCCTAAAAAAATAGCAGTAGTGATATTGTAGGATTTTTCTGCAAACCATATCTTATAGTCATGCAAACCAATTCATGACACTGAAATGAAGACAATAATTATTGCAAATTTTCAAGAAGCAGCTTGAGAAGTTAACTTAAGTAATTTCTCTTGATTTTATCGTATTGAGTACTTCTAAGTAAGAGAATAAATTTTTAGACAAATCAAAAGATCTTTATTGCATACCTCAGGTTTTAACTGTTATGAAATATTTAAATTAATAAAGGTTTTGTTTATCCATCTAGTATTTATTATTTCATTATTATAATCAGCAATACAATAATACAACTTTTTCCTACTCTTTGAGATTGCTTTGATCTAAACTGGCAAAATTAAATCCGTGCAAAAAAAATACATTCGGAAGAACGTAATTTTTGCCAAATGTTGTAGTTTTCTACTTGTTTTATCATATTATATAACCATTAAAATCGCTAATTAAAATTGTTTGTAACCTACAGAATGGTTCCCTTGAGTCTGGATTATACTTGCTAATTGAGTATTAACTGGGTATAGCAAATCTAATGTTTCATTTAAATCTGGAAAACTCTATGGATATTCAAGAGCGGCACATCACTCACCGCAAATGTCGAGATATTAAGGTTCGATGTTTTATTGTTCGATTGTTTATGTTTTGTTAAGTCTATTGCGGGGAAAGACTGTTGGAGTTGGTTGATCCCAAAGTGTTAAAAGGCAGTTGCTAGACTTACATAGGGGATGCCACTCCTACCTGCTTAGACTGAAGAGCCTGGTGTGGAGCTGGTCTCCTCTTTTCCAAGGAGACAAGACTGTGATTGATGCCTAAAATACTTTTTCATGGATCTCGCCAGGATATATTTGTACCTTATACAATACTGTGTTTACAAAGAATCGTATATGGTGTTTGAAAAGGACTTATAAACAAGCAATAAAAATTCTCCATGATAGAGAAATATATTCCAGTATATGATAGTATTTGTAACCAACAAGTTTCTAAAGTTACGTATGATAAGTTTGAACAGTTTGTCCAAAACTGTGGGCGACACTTGATATAAACAATGGTGTTTGAAGATTAAGAAACAAACTTATCTGTTAAAGTAAATGCTCTGAAATAAAATATGTTGCTTTTGTATGTTAAATAACCATATAAACAACTTTACTTCCTATAACTGGAACATGCTATAGTTTCTTACTTCCTATAGTTTTACTTCTCATACCAATACATGTTCCGTATTATATAAACGTATCCTATGGTTGGTTATATTTTGTAAAAGAGTTAAGGATCCATGTATTTTTCAAGTATCGCAATGTACGATACCTTTATTTGTTAATTATATAGACCAATACAATGCCTAATCTTTGCAACGCACTTAATATGACAAACAAATAATTATTTCCCATGTGAATATTGTGCTTTTGATAAAACTGGTTATTTTATAGCAATATGCTGCCTATTCACTTATTGGATATTTTTTGGGTTTTGCTGTGTAGTAAGCATTTGTAAATTACACTTATTACTTATTTTGCCACTATATAGCAATATCGATTTGTCTTCTAAAAAAACTGGTCTAAACAACCCATACCCTGCTCCTCGAGATCGTTCAGGTAGGGCCTAATTGCAGTTTGAAATGTTACAGTTTTCATTACGCTAAGACACAGTTATTAAATACATAAACTATACAATATATATATATATATATATATATATACATACATATATATATATATATATATATATATACATACATACATATATAAATTTAATTCTCCCTGCCAATAACCTCAGTGATTATTGACCTTAAACACTAATTCTTAAAATATGGATATGGAAATACGGAAAAAAAAATTAAAAAGATATATATTTTTAAACTAACTATATATATATATATACTTATATATATATATATATATATATATATATATATACTATATATATATATACTATATATATATAAAAATCGGGCCCACAATGCAGATACTAAGACGGCACAGATAGTACATTCCAATGACCGGAATTAGTTACCTTCTGACAGAAGTAGACTGAAGACTAACTTCCTAGTACTCATTACTCTCGTAAAAGACATTATCCTATTTATCCTTGGATCAGCTAGATCTCTGCTTTATTATTTTTGAACCATTTTATGTTATTGTATTTTCGCTATACAAATGGCTTTTCTTCTATGTACTTCAATATCAGAGAGTGGGAAAAAGTTATTTTACAATTTGTTATAACATACTTTAATTTGCAAACTTTATCAAACCAGTAAAACAGGGAAAGTATACAATAAAGGGTTGTAATGCATTAATTTGATTTCGATTCGTAAATAAGTAAACTTAGATAATTTCCCCCTTTTTGTTATAGAAAATTAAAATGTACACATGGCGTAGCTATAAAGTGATGCTTAAAATGTAATTTGATTTTAATCTAATTATATTGTATATTGTTATTTGTATCCATATGAAATGTACTCAGATTGACAATTTTTAATTCATGTTCGGCAAGACTATTTCTTTAACTGATCTAGTTAGCTTTGTTATTCCTATATTTCGTATTTTAATGTAAAATACACAATGTTTAAATCTTGTATTCTTGCACAGTACTCACTTATACCTCTTCCATTGTATACTTCTATAACTTTAAACAGCCACCATCTGGAAACCATACATGTTATAAAAATATTAGAGTAGCTTAATAGTAAATATTGCTCTGAATGAACGGAAACGTAGTAACATTGTAAAAATTTGTAAATACTTAAGGTAAAATTCTTTCCCAAATTCAAATGACCACCATTTTGGTACATTTTATTGGTTAAGGCTGGCTAATAATATTTTTAATGTTGCATGGGGCCAGTTTAGAACACCTGAGTTTCCTACAAAAGTCATTTAAGTTTTTAAATTGAAAAAATAAAGATTTATAATTATGGATTGCCGGATACAAACCATTATATTGTAAAAGCATTTATGGTGTAAGGATACCTATTTGCAACCCATTCTCAGATGCTTTGCCATCTCGTTAACTAATCAGATTGGCCAAACAAGATTGAGCTTTCAAAGTGTTCTGACAGACTAAATCCAATACAGTTAAAAGAGTCACTTCCCTTTGTTCCGAGAAATACACAGTTTAGTTTACCAGCATTTCAATCAATTATCATACATAGAAAGCTATTTATAAGTAGTAATTGGAAACGTATTAAAGCTAGACAGCTGTTATTCATTAACTTAACTAAATCTATTATAGCTAGACATTTAGCTAGTACAGTAGGATCGCAGCAGACGTCTGAAGACTTGCTTGCTTGTTTACAGTCCTCGAGATCACTCAGACTACAGACCACCAATAGAGGTCCCTATACTTATGAAAACATTGTATACACTTACAACAAATCTGATTACTTTACTATTATTATTATACAACGTATTCACTTTATTGTCTAAGTGTTAGGCACCGATTTGCACTGTATAATCACATAGCTTTGTTTTTGTTAAATTGATAGAGGAATTTCCGTTAAAAAAATGTATCACCAGTCACATTAGTTGCGAAGGAACGTATCCAGAGGGTTATTAAAATTAAACAGTTCTAAGCTTGATGGACTTAAAAATAATCTTAAAATAATCGTAGGATACATAATAACTATATTTGCACCCGACTGCGAGAAAAAAGGTCAGAACTTTGAGTAAAACCTTAGTTTTTCATAAGGTTTGTTGAATTTGATTTAAATTTACTATTTGGAGGAGATGGTTTATTTTAAGTGTAATACTGTAAGAAAAATTTCATCCGAAAAAATATTTTAAATAAATTTACTACCTTCAGTTCGACGTTTATAATATCAGTTGTGTAATATTTTTAAATGTTATCAAAAATAAAAAAAATCATCATATACAAATATAATTCAACAACTTAATTAAATGATTAAGCAATTTATTTCAGTCCGTGCGAGTACTTATTCTTCAAGATGTTTTATGCGATGAGGATAGTGTTTTTCCTATTTACTATTGTTAGGACAGCAAGAAATTTAAAACTAAATATAAATATTTTTTTATTGGTTGCAACCTCATTGCAATTTTTATGGGTTGTTGGTATACAAAAAGACTCTCATCTAGTGAGAGCCTAAGATACTTGAGTGTAAAGTATTTTCTTTCAAGGAAAGTGGAGTATTGAAAAAAAACTGCTATGTGTAGGAACCCTTTTTCAGCCCCTCTGGATTATTGATATGAATGAGAAATAAATTTTTTCTGGAGGAATCTTGAGACACATATTTCATGAAAGTACATCGGGAAATTTAAAAACACAAATATAGTTCTTTTTTTATTGCAATATTACTTTGAACTTTTTAGGTTATTAATCTAAACAAACATGCTTTTGTATAGTTTGGTGGAGTGGGACGTTGGAATTAAATTGTTTTTCCAGGACTGTATCAAGTTTAAATAAAAACAATTTTCTTATATGAGTAGTAACCCTATTTCAGGAGTTAAGGATGGTTGTTCTACAGGAAACATATTTTCTTTTTCTTTTGAGAGCATGAGGTACACGTGTGTAAAATTACATCACAGTATGACAATTGTAAAATATATATAGTTATTCTTGTAATTGCAACGCAGTTTCCTTATAAAAATGTTTTTCTATTTAGTCATGATGCATACGTGTAATACGAGATTTTGGGATATCGGGAAGATGAAGAATAAGTGATGAGTGACTGATTGAGTGAGCTAGAAAGACCTTTGAGTCTTTATGTACGTATGTATATACATATACAGACAATTGTAAAAGAAGACGATCCAGGCCAAGCTTACTAGTGCAATATAATGTAACTGGAATGAGGTATAATGATAGTAAAGTAATTATATTTGTTTGTTAATTAGTAGAAAAGATGGAATATTGCCTTTTGCAGCGTTTATCCCACCCAATTTAAAACTGGAGCGTTTATAGAATGTTTTTTATTAAAGGACAAATACAATTTGATGTTAAACGAAAAATTCGTAAAATGACGGCGTAAGTAGGTTTTCTTCGTTAGATTACGTAGTTTACTTTTCCAATTAAAATATATATATATATATATATATATATATATATATATATATTATTTATTAGTAGACGGCCTTATATCAATGCTGCTAGCAAACTATACAATCATACAGGTTTACCTTTATTGATACGATACAGTGTAAAAAGGTATTAATATTAAGAAGATATTATTATTAATATATGTTAATTTTGAGTGTGGCTGCTTTCACCTTCCTCTCACTGCAGCAACTTAAATTTGATAGTGTTGTAATCCTACGTTAAAAGAACTGCTTTCATTTTCGACGTCAGAGATATCTCACGAGATACTCGTATATATTATAAAGGAACTCTGGTTTACACAACATCTATTTAGTTCAATCTACATGAAGATTGGTAGAAATTTGTCTCATTTCTCATTAGGTGACAATTGAGTGCACATCATAGTCACTGAAATTTTTGGATCTCTTCAGACGGACGTGGGCTCTAGATTCTTGGAATAACGTTTGTGACAGTGCCAGATTAAAGACGCTGCACTGCGCTGAATAAAAAGTGAAATGAATCTAAACTCCATATTCGCATTAAGATAACCATTTACACCAAGATTTAGCTACAAAGAATGAAACACAGCAAACAGAAGCCTTTGCTAACTGAGGAGCAAAAATGTGTGTATTTATGATGGTAGCTGACAGGAGAAACATTACCTTAATAATAATTATTTTATATAAAAACTGTGCTTTAAATACTAAGGGGTAAATATACATTTTCAAACTGCAGCTCCTTGTGAAATGTCATATTAAAGGTATATTGAATAGAAATACAATGATACTAAGAAAACCCATCTACATTGTCTTTATTAAATGTTTTGGGTACATAACTTGCGCATATCAAGACAATGCATGCGTGATATCGTTTACTAAGACTTGGATGGGCCCAGCTTATCCCTGTACGTAGTAGGGGGACCTATCTAATGTTTCTGGTGTTCATGGTTTTGGTAAGAAGTGTCTTTTTCTAGGTGGCATTACAATGTAAGGGATTATTTATACTTAACCTTTGCTAGAATCGTCATAGGGATGTTTTGTTCATGTTATTTTATTTCCATTAAATAGAACTTTAAAATGACATGTCACAAGATAAGGGATGCAATTTGAAAATGTAATGTTATACCCTCATGAGAAGAGGGGTGAATGTGTTTACCCTATAAAAATCCAAAAATTAATTAAGTAAGAATGGTGAGTGTTCTACAATGATATCTCAATCCGTTTGGGTTTTATCTAGGCGCATCAGGATTTAATGTACACCCTGAATATATTGAACACAATAGCACTCAACGAATATAATCAGCTAATGTGGAAATGATACAGATATAAATTAACACAAAATATTGATACAAATTATTAAACGTCAGTATATAATTTTCAACAACCTATATTTTATAGTGCTATAACATTTTTTATTTTACTAAACAAATGATATTACATAAATGGTTGTAAATGACATGTTAGATGAAACAGATACAAAATACACGTTAATTTCTTATAAACATATACATATTATTTCACTCTACATATTTATAAATACTCTAATCTACATACAGTGTAGCAATACTTTCAAACAATTACGATTATTACAAATGGCAGAGTAAACTGTTTTCAAAATAATTTGTCCACTCAATAAAACATTAGGTTTGTTGAAATCGTAAATGAAATTGGTGTTATTTAAGTTCTACACCAGCCCATATAATAACTATTTCAGTAACCATAAAAGAATATTAACAATGAAAACCACTATAACTGTTAATTTGTATATCACTCTAATAACTGTTGTTAGTCCTTATAATATCGGCGCTGAGGCGGCGTCAAATCTTTATCGCGCATCTGTACCTCTTCCCCATCCTTACGTGATATAGGCCTAGTATAGAGCCTGCTTAGTGTATGTGAATGGTTCTACTGTCATGGAGTTTATCCGGTTCAATGGAAACAACTTTTGCTTGTTGCTGCAATTGAACAGTGTGAGGCAGTAATAACCTTCGTTTACCAAGTTTCGATCCAAATTTCACCCTATAGCTTTCTAATCTCTCTAGTAGAGCGAGTATTACTTTAACAACTGATATACTCACGAAAAGCAAAATATGATGCAGATTTCAGGTTAGGTTGTTCAGATACGTATTTATTCAACAAGTTTATTCAATCTTTGGTTATTCATAAATTAAATATTGCTAAGTATGAACACAGTAAATTTTTGTTCGATTTAGGAGATAAATATACATTTATTAAACGCACGCGCTATATTAAGTGGTTCATAGGCTGAAGCAATAATTCGTTTTACATTAAGTCTAGCCTTGATCTAAACTTACAAATTAATAGTTCGAATTTCATAACGGTATATTTTTACTTCAAATGGCACCCTGGAAAGAATAGTTAATTGTTTAACACCTTGGTCACCTACCACCTTGACTAAAACCTGTATCACTGAAAGTGTATTGGTGAAAAATACAGTTTCTCACTGCTTCAATTTTATCGTATCTCTCTATTTATTCAATAATTGGTCTTCTGCTGTGATAATATTGCTGAACTTGGTTTGTATTGTGGTGCTCCTTATCATTAGATTGTTTTGAATAACGTACATAAGTTCAAATATTTGCACAAGGTAATGTTTGCAAGTTAACACTCCGTGATAAACTGTCAAAAATTTGACAGGACATTCTTCATTTATAATGCCTTGTAATCTGGAGGGTGAAGACTTAAAATATAGATTGCTATTAGTAAACATTTTACTTTCGGAAAACTTGTAACGGAATGTTTTATTTAACTTTGGGAGCATGCTTCATCACATCTATTGCACTCAATAGATTTTTTTATGATATATAAATATATAAGTAAAATCAATATAAGGTATCATATATCTCAGAACATTGTATCTCTGAACATTTTGATAACCATGTTTTGTCGAGTAGTACCATTATATGTCTGGAGTAATCTAAATGTTATCAGTTAAAAGACGTCACTATTGAGATGCTCATACAAAGAGTTTCCTCCTCTCATTAACTAGGTGTTAATATTCATAGCGCTACTGGTGTTGATGCTACCGTCTTTGAAAACCGTAGTCTTTGATATTCCTTTCAAAGTTAAAACGCTTGGCGTTGAAGAAGGAAATCTTTATAAAACAATAATATGCCAATAGTTTCACAGATATACCCTTATGTCTGTTCGGTTACTATGGTTCTTTGTATATGTGAAGAAACAAATGTCTTCAAATACATAATTTATTAAAGACAAATTAAAATAATTTCGTCTTTGATCATCCGAGTGTCAGTCTGTATGTGTGATAACTTTTGATAGACAGGTTCTGGAGACTTGAAACTTGAGCTATAGGAACCTCTTAGTCCAGATTTTATGATCAATATATCATAGAGTATGCTCTCTTGGGGCTTTCAATACTCCGTTAGATCGGTGGATTGAGAAAAAAACAAAAATAGATCTCTGTTATATGTGGAACTTAGGAATCTCAAAGAAGCACAAATGTAATAATACAATTTATGTATTCTTATAATGGAAAACTTTTGAGAATGGTTTAAAATAATATCAAATGAATTTTAATATCTCAATTCTTCACATTTGTTTAAGGTTCAGTACTCATACTATCCTACTAGAATATGTTTAGTAAATTTAAATAATTTGGGTCCTCAAATGCTAATCAAGATATTACATATACACATCCTTCTTTTATTATAACATTATTAGTATTGTAACACTTTCAACTGGACAGGTTATTTGCAATATAGTACAATTATTCGTTCTTTATATTCACGTTAAAGTAAATTCGTCTTACAGCCATGGTAATACATTTTATTCCCTAAACTATAGATATTATTGCCCAAAGTTAATTAACTCTGGACCAAAGCCAAGTCATTATTTGTTTCTATGAAATTGACATTTTGCTGAGCTTTTACTCTACAACACTAAACTATCCAGATCATTTTGTTTTATATAAAACATTATGTTAATAAAAATATACAGGGTGTTTACTAAAGGTGTTCCCAAAATTGTATTATTTTGTTCTAGATATAAAAATGAGCAAAAAACTTCATATGGAGTTAAAACCTTTAGTTTTCTGTCTATGTGTCTTGTATTTGATTTTTACCTTTGATCTTTTATACCAGTAAAGATAAAGTTATGCAACGTTGCAGCTGTGTTGACCTTTTGTATACCAATTTTATAAAGAAAATATGAACAAATTATTTTTACCCGTATCAAAATGGCAGCTAATCATAAATTTTGATGTCAAATTCCGCAAAATAAATGTTTTATGATAAATATTTAAAACATCAAAACATTAGACACATTTGGTTTCAATTGAGTATAAAAACACGTAGTTATAAGTATAAATTTTATACGAAAATTAGAAGTTCAAAATTACGAGAAACTATTTCAGTAGACAATATAAATGGATTTATGGTTTACTAGTGTCGTATTATAAAACTTTTGATCTTAAAACTTTATATAATTAATTGGGACTGAATGATAAAAGTCATCCTTGAATGACAAGGCATCGTCCCTTCTGCGTCTGCCACTTCACATACAACAATGAAGCCAAAAGCTTTTAAGACCAAGATCTATTTAGAGGTGCATATATCACACGTTTAGGCTAAAGAATGGGTCATCTGGACTTGGGAATTGCTTTACTTTCAAAGAATCTGGAAAGGCTGTACAGAAGAAGATAAGTAGTGAAAAAATTTAGTAGACTATATATAGTTACACACATCGATTGAATATCAAAGTCAATTGCCAGAGTATGGAGCCTAGAAAATACATAACGTCAACATAATTTTGAAAAATACAATAACAAATTCGATAAGAGTTGTCCGTGATAATGCAATAAATAAAACGTATCACTGATGAAAAAAGGCACAAGCTTGTACAAATTAGGTATCTTATGAACATAATAAATATTTCTGACTAAATAATTTTTCTCTTTATATATAGTTAACCAATACAATGAAGTTTAATAGGATCTGACATAACATAACAAATGCCTTAAGGGGGTTCGGTATGCCCTATCCTTCCCATGTTAATTTGGCCAATTTTATGTACCTTTTTCTCAGAAACCATTAAAGCTATCATCATCAAACTTTAGGACACTACTATTTAGACCTTTTTTAACATTTAGAGCGGAAGACATTATAAAAATCTATTTTAAATTTTTATTAAAAAAATTATAATTATACATTATTTTACAAAAAATTAATAAATTTTGTATTTACAACAAATTAAATAAAAACTTCTTTTTTTAACTTTTTTCCGCTCTAAATGTTAACAAAGGTCTAAATAGTAGTGTTCTAAAGTTTGATGATGATAGCTTTAAAGGTTTCTGAGAAAAAGGCACATAAAATTGGCCAAATTAACATGGGAAGGATAGGGCATACCGAACCCCCTTAACTAAACTAGCAGTAACTAATCAATTGCATCGCTTTGACCACATAATCAATACAGTAGTTTAGAGTAGTTGGAGTAGAGTAGTAATAAAAATAACAAGATATCTGTCCGTAAATTTCTTGTAATCTGATAAACTGACGATTACAGACACGTCTTTACAACACTTTGGTGATGTCACCACTATAAAGTGTAGCAAATCTGTGTCACGTAAAGCCAGTGATATCTAAATCTTTAAAACATTATAATTTAAAACAAAAATAATATTCTTGAATGATATAAAATATTTTTGGAAGTATGCAACACTAATACAATTGTTATTCCATAATAATTATCACAGATACGTTATATAGTTAGGATGATAGTTAAACATCAGTGGAATATCCCGTACCAGATTTAAGGATATATCTGTGAAAGCTATTGGCATATTATTATTTTATAAAGCTTTCCTTCTTCAATGCCAAGAGTTTTAACGTTGAAAGAGATATAAAAGAGTACGGCTGTCAAAGACGGTAGCATCAACACCAATAGCGTTATGAATATTAACACTTAGTTAATGAGAGGAGACTCTTTGTATGAGCGTCTCAATAGTGACGTCATTTAACTGATAACATTCAAACTACATCAGGCGCATATTGGTAAAGTAACGTATAACATCAACACCAGTATCACTATGAATATTAACACCTAGTTAATGAGAAGTGGAAACTCTTTGTATGAGCGTATCAATAGTGACGTCATTTAAATGATAGCAATTAGCCTAAATCAGACACCTACTGGTAAGACTCGATACATTTGAAAAGTAAAATGATGCCCAATTATACTGAGATGTACGATATCTTATAATGACTTATTTATATAGCCTACAACAAAAATCTAACTAGTGGGTGTTTATGAAGCATGCTGTTATACATATGTATACATTATAAACAGTTATACATATTTTCGTTACAAGTTTTCCCATAAGTTAAATTTTAACTAATTTACATTTAAAATCTTTACCCTCCATTTAACAAGGTATTATATATATGGTTTTACGCTTAAAAATATAAAATTATAATTCTTTCCCTCTGATATGTATTTTCTTGCTCCTATCGTTGTTCTTAAAATGATATTGCTAGCTGTTGTAAAAGTTTTACTTTTTTTAGATCTAAAACTGAATGTCAATAAAATCCACTATTAGAGTTATGCTGTTCCTTCCTCACTAAATAAGGATAAACTTTTAATTTGTTTCGTAGGTTTCTTTTATAAACATAAATTCGTACTTTAATTTAATCATAGTTTATTCAAAAATTTTGAGGTTCCTATAAAAGAAAGGGTTTAAAAAAAACTTAGGCTTCGTGTTGCGATATTAACTATAAAGTACGTGTGACCTTAAGTTTCACTTATTTATTTATTCATGGAAAACCTAGTAAAAGAGTATTAATAATAATAGATTAATGGCTATTCACCCGTCATAGAAAGGTTCTGTACTGACAAGATCACTCAATAAATAGCGCAACAAGGTACCTCCTCTCTAGCTTAATTTGTGAGATTTGTTATTATATTTCTTATTTACAGATAATTAAATCTCTTGTTTTATGAAGTAAAAGTATTTATTTATTTGGTTCCACTAATATTCTTAAGCTCTTTCATAACTTTTTCTCCAAGAACATCTCATTGGCTAAAAGAATTTAAGGAATTCAATCAACTTCCTTAAAATTGTAGTTTATTTATGTTACATAATATAAAGATTGAGTGTTTTTCTTCGAATATTAGCACGAAATTTTAACATTCAAATCCTAAACTTATGTTCATTATTAATCCTAATTGGATTATCGATAAAATGGAAGCAGCGAGAAACTGATTATTTTTTTAGTCACGTTTGGACCAAAGGTGGTAGTTACATCTCTACTGACAGAATACGTCAGCAGTGAAGATGTTAACTACATCTACTATAGCTATAGGGTTAATGTAGTTTTTTTATTATATGCACAACCAACCTAAGAGATTTAGCTCAGTCATATCATCAAATTTCCTTTACTCACAGATAATGTTTTTGTTGACTGGAGGACAGCAAGTGAGAGGGGATATGAGGACTTATGCACGATAGGTGATAATCCTGACAATACACGCGTGGATTCACCGCAACTACACATTTACTTGTAACAGATGTAGCTCGGTCCTATCATCATAATGTCTTTACCTTACAGATAATGTTTTTGTTGACTGGAGGACAGCAAGTGAGAGGAGATATGAGGATTTATGCACGATAGGTGATAATCCTGACAATACACGCGTGGATTCACCGCAACTACACATTTACTTGTAACAGATGTAGCTCGGTCCTATCATCATAATGTCTTTACCTTACAGATAATGTTTTTGTTGACTGGAGGACAGCAAGTGAGAGGAGATATGAGGATTTATGCACGATAGGTGATAATCCTGACAATACACGCGTGGATTCACCGCAACTACACATTTACTTGTAACAGATGTAGCTCGGTCCTATCATCATAATGTCTTTACCTTACAGATAATGTTTTTGTTGACTGGAGGACAGCAAGTGAGAGGGGATATGAGGACTTATGCACGATAGGTGATAAGCCTTACAATACACGCGTGGATTCATCGCAACTACACATTTACTTGTAACAGATGTAGCTCGGTCCTATCATCATAATGTCTTTACCTTACAGATAATGTTTTTGTTGACTGGAGGACAGCAAGTGAGAGGAGATATGAGGATTTATGCACGATAGGTGATAATCCTGACAATACACGCGTGGATTCACCGCAACTAAACATTTACTTGTAACAGATGTAGCTCGGTCCTATCATCATAATGTCTTTACCTTACAGATAATGTTTTTGTTGACTGGAGGACAGCAAGTGAGAGGTGATATGAGGATTTATGCACGATAGGTGATAAGCCTGACAATACACGCGTGGATTCACCGCAACTACACATTTACTTGTAACAGATGTAGCTCTGTCCTATCATCATAATGTCTTTACCTTACAGATAATGTTTTTGTTGACTGGAGGACAGCAAGTGAGAGGAGATATGAGGATTTATGCACGATAGGTGATAATCCTGACAATACACGCGTGGATTCACCGTAACTACACATAACACCACCCGTATTACTCATATGAAACCGTAAGGTCATTAACATTTATTGTGCAATATAAAACACTCATATTAATAAAACATATGGATACTTTAAATAATAAATGAAATTCTGGTACTAAGTATTATAGTTCTAACAATTTTTTACCCGTCAGTAAAAATTTTCTTTTACGATAAATTTGTTAGGTGTTTTCATATGATATGTTATCGTAAAATTTACGAATCTTTATAATAGTCAATGAGATTTTAATCTCAAAAAGTAGTCCATTTTAGTAAAATAATACGGCGGTCGAATAAACCTTCTTTCGTCACCGATCATCTGGTAAGGGCAGTTGAAGAAAAAATCCAAGAGAACAGACATTTCACTATTACAACGCTATTTGATGATTTCCAACAAATTTAACACACTATTTTGCCCTAAATTGTTACGAACCGCTTAGGTTATCGCAAGCTGTGTTCACGATGGGTTCAAAAAATGCTCACTGACGTGCACAAAACCAAGAGACACGGAATTCCTTTGACTTTTCTCACACAGTACAGTAATGGTGAATAATTTAAACAAAATTGTATCAGTTGATGCAAATTGGGTTCATCATGTCACACCTGAATGAAAATAACGTCAATGGAGTGGCGAAACACGCAATCCCCGAAGAAATCAAAATTGAAGACGATAATGTCTGCACAAAAAATCATGTGCATTGACTTTTGGAATTTCTAAAGGTGTTTTGCTGATTGATTTTCTCCCAACAGGTAAAACCATTAATGCGACAAGGTATTGTGAAACCTTTAGAAAACTAATGCTGCCAATTCAAAATAAACGTAGAGTAATGCTCAATGACGGTATTGTGTTGTTCCATAACAATCCTCAGCCCCATACCGCTGGTGACACTCAAACATTGGTTCGATAATTTTTGTGTATGACAAGTTGGGAGCAGTTCGAAAACCCGTCCTACAGCGTGGAATTGGCTCCGTCTGACTACCACTTGCTCCTTCACATGAATATCGAGCTAGGTAGCCAACGCTTGAAACCGACGATGAAGTGAAAATTACCGTGGATTCGTCGCTTCATGCGTTGGCGGGAACCTTCTACGAATAGGGTATAGACAAATTGATCACCCGCTACGGTAAATGTTTGAACATCGGTGAAAACTATGCCAAAAAATATTTTAAGGTTAGGGCTTTAATGTGGAAATAAAATTGAGTGGAAAAACATTTTACTGGTTTTTTCTTAAAGGGTACTTTCTTTCTGAACACACCTTGTATCTAAAACATAATTATACTTTATGTTGATGCTACATCAATTTAATACATAGTTTCGTTATGGTAGTACAGAAAACATAAACTTTCAATATTTTACAGGACCCTAACATACTGGTATTGTACGAAAAACGGAATACGTTTCTTCAGAATCAAATTAGTTTGAGCTGTTTCGTTTCAAAATTTTTAAATAAAACTTAAACACTAAATTAATTAAAACAACATTATTTATTACTTATTACATGAATTAAAATAAAACTAATAACTTTATGATAATATTCTCAATTAATTATGAATATTCACGAGTTGCTTAAAAATTCTTACTTTAGAAAAAATATTTTTTAAATCTCTGCTAATAGGCTGTATATCATTGCACACAGCACCTATGTATTATTGTAAAAAACTAAATTAATCATATTTTCTACAGCCGCTAAAAAGAGTAATACAAAATTAGACTTTATTAAACCCGCGGATAACATGAACGGAACGCAATGCATCGCTATAATGTTGGTATGTTTCGTAACACAAACTAGCTCGTTAGCACATCAACTCATGAGCTAATATTTGCTGTCAATGGGTCTCTGAAGGGGTATATATAATACTTTATATGAACTTGATTACGTGAATGTAAATATATGAAAACTAATACTACTTCATAATAAATTGTGTATGTTCTAAACACACCTAATATTAATAATATAGAACTGTAATGTGTGATTTACATCAATGTAAAGCTGCAGTTGGTCTGATATTAATTTTTTTGTGTACTACCAATTAATTATACTTCCCAATCCAACTTTTCCCTAGCATACACATATTCCAATGTTATCTACGTAATGGTAGTATTTAACAATTAAAAAGTAACACAGTTAAAAATAAACGTAACTAACGCACAAAATGTGTTTTTTTGTGTAAACCATAACTTTTGAAAGGTTAAAATAAACGTAAGAGAGGTAGGAGAATCAATCAAATACGAAAGAAAACAGTTCCCCACCGTCTTGCCGCAGTAGACATCTGACTTCATCATAACAGTCAGAGTAATTATTGGTCTGCAGCTGACCAGTTGGCCTAGCCAAACGAGACCTGATCATAGTAAAGGCTTTTTTGTATGGTCGAATATTAACATTCCACGCTGGTTTTAAAAGTAATACATATTCAAAAGTTCTAGACCAAATCTTTTACAGAAAAGTGTATAATTTTTGTAAATAAAAAAATATGATTGTTTGTTAAGTGAGTTTTTAGAATTTTAAAAATAATTCAAACACAAGAAATAATAGTCCTGCTGTATTGCGTATTATTTTGAATAACCAGTATTATGTATGTGGAGTACTACAGACTATACAATACAGTTTTTTTTGAGAATATTGTAATATGTAAACACTAATATGTTCAAATGGTTTAGAAATAATGTTAATTGAATAAACAAATCAAAGTAGTAATCAATCCAATGGGTTACGACGATGATGTTTACACTAACCAGCACTAACCGATATGTCGCTACCTGACAATGATATCTAATGACAGGTCTTGTGCCCCTTATCATAAATGATTTGATTTGATTTTGAAACATAGAAAATTTCTTATAATGACTTACTCTAATCGGAGAAATATCTAGAAAATATTTACGTCCGATTTATAGCTTTCAATAGTGCGCAATGTTAGATAAACAGATTTGTAATCAGCACTATTCAGCTGTACCTATAAATCAATATCAAAACCTTATTCAACGGTAATCTAAGACAAGTTTTGGATAATAGTCAGTAATACAGTATTTGGTCAAGGTTTAAACAGTTTCAATTGTGCACATAATTAGTAAAGTTCTAGACAGAACTACTGTGACTTTTCACGTGTGTTTGATCCCTCACAATCAAGATTATCTGAAGGAAACCCAGTTTGGGATCTGCACAAAGTAGCAACTAACAACGTTTGTGTCTGATTGCTGACGGCACTGTTTGTTTACCCACTCGTTACCTCTCGTGTCTTCATCACAAACACTCACTAATTTTGACAATGCATTTTAATATTTTATTAAAATTCATAAATAAATTAAAATCCATTTTGAATTATAATTTAGAGCGTATATTTGTTTTTCTTTCTTGTGTTTAGTTTCAGATAACGTAAATTACAACTATACCTGTCCTGAAATTTCAAAATATAATTTGAATATTATTAGTAATATTTCTGATTCCTTTCGTTTTCCAAAAAATAAATGTATGCCTACCTTGCAGACCTTCTTTACTAATCTCATAAAATACAGTTTATGCTCTTAGTTTCCAATTTCTATAAGCTATATCTTCCTATTTTATTGGTTCAGACTAATAAACTTTTATTAGTTCAAACTATACCTCCTCAGTATGGTATCCATCATTGGTTAAAAACTGACTCGATGCTCCTCAACTATTTTCTGTCATATAATTGAACTTAGTGTTTGGTATATTGCTTTGCGATATGCTATAGTAACGAGCTCACTGTGCTCGAACGTTTCCTCGAAATCCAGTCACGAAGCGATTTTTTTTGTTGAATAATTGATTCGTTTCCATAAACCCCCGCTTTTATGTCTTCAGCTACTGTAAATAGGTCGTCCCACAATCCCAAATGTCACCAGTTTTGAGTACAATATATGTTAAATTTCACAGTTTCGTTCATTAAGTAAAAGTACAAAAAGATCCACAGTAAATTAATTTCTTAAAATATATGCGTATCTTTAATTTTTTTATATAAGCAGTAAACATACAAAATTTCGTCTAAATTTCTTCACTAGGTTTTGTGTCATTGAGTATCAAATATCCCAACAACTTTACAGATATTCGTATTTATAATATTAATACGATACAAAATATAAAAGAGCAAAACAAACCATTTTACTGAAACTGAATTTTCCAAGCCTAATATAGTTATTTAAAAACATAAACTCGTTGTTTTTCATAATTAGACTAAATTTCTGTAAGTAAAATCCTCCAATAAAACATTTGCAAGCATATTATAATACTTGAAACTAAATGAAAATAATTATTTTAAAAATACATAATTTGTATCTTCCTAAACGTAATGTTATGTAGCATCATGTTCCTTGATGTATTCTATTATGAAACCTTAATTAACACAGAGCTGGATATTTATTACTTGGAAAATACCAAAGATAATAGCACAAACTTGAGAGGAACGAGTCATCAACTCAGCAAACAGTAATCAGCTGACAAGCAGCACATGTGAATGTTTGTCTAATAGATCAGAGTGATCACGTTTGGAAATTTGGAATTAGAATAGTTAAGTTTAATTCGTAATCAAAATTGTACTGCAGTGATGAAGAATATTTATGGAGAATTAAATATTAAACTAAATAAATCGATATAATTGAGTATTGAAGAACCAAACAGAACGTATTAACAGAATGAACCTCAATCTCAGACGATGAGCTTCCATTTGATCTTATATAAGAGAAAATATATTTTTAATTGATATGTTTTGTTAACACGAATATTTTCATTTTTGCTAGAGGTAAAATATAACTGTCTATAATAATAAAAACTAAAAAGTTTCTTTACTAAAATGTTGAGCACGAGAAAAGTCTCTTAATATACATTTTTTTAGTTTCAGCAAAGCAATAAGTAAATTTTAAACCGTAGCAAAACCAGATAAATGCAGTAAATTATAATTGGTATATATGTTAGCCCTATCTTAGCAGATCAGTAACTCGATAAAGTAAGCGACATTGAAGTCTAAACTATATACACCTCATTGTTTATTGACCACGTCTGCACTTCACAGTCAATTCTATTCAGAACTATCTGTGAATTATTCAATTCACTAACAAGAATTATTCAATTCACTCCTCTAGCTGTGATGAAATTACGCTTCTAAAACTTGAGGTACTTTAGGTACAACTTGGAAACTAGCAATATTAAATTATTAATCGGCGTAATCTTTTTAATTTAAGAACAATATTTAATATAATTTAAAGTAATATGCTTTTTTAGGCCTTCTGTTTTTAAACGAAACTAAAAAACAATTATCATAATAATGACTGTAATTTTTAAAAGGGGAATTATTTGGTTAATTTATAAATATAAAATATCGTTTATTATTGAATGTGAAGCCATCAAAGTATAAAAATTAATAAAACTACACGCATAGGGTATTGATTTATATTCGTATTTGAAATAAAATTGGTTTACATGGACTAGCAATATTTTGTAAATATTGGGTTCCTAAAAGTGTATTTAATAAAAAATAATAAATAATATGTTCATACAATAAGATTCTTAAAGAAAATAAATAATTGACGTAATTTTGCGTAGAATTTGTTCAATTATCAGAAATACGTCGGTTAAGGTATCCAAGTGCATTGTGCACATCTGATAATTAAAGACAACATGAACATAAGCCATCATTTTAGTGTTTAACCCTTAATAATGGACTGACGTTTAGGAAATCTTTATTGAAGTAATCAACTAAATAAATTGAATATTAAGGTGATAAGAAAATTGATAAACTATCAAATTCAGCCCAGTGGCAGTATGCAAACTGTAAAAGTAATAACAGTTTTTTTAATCAACTTAATAAGCGTATCTATTCACATACTAAATACGTTACATTCATTATGGAGTATTATTAAATAAAGTGGCTTTTTTGGTGCTAGTTTACTATTCTGATTTGCTTTTGTTTCAGCGGCTGTTTTTTTTTACCCACATACTATGTGAGTGACCCACAAAACATTACTATATTTACATAACAGTTGTACTTTATATTTTTTCGTGGTTAAAATATGTTAACTAAGTAAACACGGTTTTTGGTAAAACGTTGTATTGGTTTGTAACAGCGGTATTTTCTAATCATTTCCATCCTGCCCTAGATTAGAAGTGTGTTGTAGCTGAAAGATGCTACTTGTACACAAACCCCTTAGCTGAGAAAGCGAATTGAAGCCGAAACCGATAACAAAGCAAAAATCTGCAACAGCTTACACTCACAGTTTTGTTCGCATCGAAAATTGTTGAAACGCAGTTTGGTCAAACTTACTTGAGTAACGGATTTCAATCGGGTAGTAACGGGTTTCTAACGGATTTCAATCGGTTTGTGTAGAAGTAGCAGATCTCAGGTACAACAATCGTCTACCTTAGAACAGGATGAAGATAGCAAGAAAATAAATAGTATTTTTAATAAGAATTACTAAATAAAATTAGTGTTAAGAAATATGAACATCTGTGAGGTTGTGATTTGAGTTATTTTAATTCAAAAACTTTCCATAGTGACAATATTGAAATGGATAATGTAACATTCTTATTATAGTTTTTTTAAATTTACGTTACTAATTACGTTTGGTTATTGTATAAACAATTGTTGAAGAAAAATATTTTTAATAAAAAAATATATACAGACAGAATAGCACACACTTAGTGAAAGAACAAACATGTTAAAAAAGAATTTCTTATAACAATAGGAATAGTTCGCTTGAATATTCGATTATAGTTTGAAACACCCTGTATACATACATGCATGTCACGTAATTGTTGTGGAAAGCTAAAATCATATTACAACTGTTGTATCGTTTTAGGCTACATTGGTTTTAATTTTACAGGTTTGTGAATTAAATTTTGTAAGAATAACAAAAATATTTTGGTTTAGTATTAAGTAGATTTGTCAAACGGTACGTAACGATTTTGAAACATACTCCTTTGGCAACTGTGTTCATGTTACTTGAGGATCGTTTTTTCATTCTAAATTGAGCTTTTGCTGTACATTTTCCTTTGTCCAACTGTTACTGTGTTTTGGTTGGTCCAGATCAGTAACTCTGAAGGCTAATTTGTTGGTCCGGCTGGGCTAACGAATAAGCTCAGTGATGATATCATTAATTATTGGGTGGATGGAGGGATATCAAAACCAGCGCTTTTCGACTTCCGCCCGATTTTTCTGTTATAAGTGCGCGAATCTTACAGTCAGTTCCATGGGTTTTAAAATTTCCGGGAGTGATTTTGAGTGAGTAGAAAATTTCTTTCTGATTTAATTGAAATAATGTACCTGGCCTGTATCTAATTTATGAGTTTTATTGTTATAGGGAACGCTACGCATTTACATAAGACTAGATTGCAGGATTTAAACTTGTGACTAATTTTTGTAAATTTGGATATTAAAAAAATTACCTTTTCAGCAAGTTGCGTTTGAATTTTAAAAATGATTTTAACATAACGGTTTGAGTTTAGCGCGAGGTGAATAATAGACATGTGAGAATTAACTTTAATTTGAATTTGATAGATTATATTATTTTAAGAACAAAAGAACCTATAATTTAATTTCACGTAAAATCAGTTTATTTTTAAGAACCCATTTCACTCTTTATTGGAAAGAGAGAATTTTATTTTAGTTTAATTTGAATATTAATATTCTTTTCAAAGGATTTAGAATAAAAGAAACTGTTTTCCTAATGTAATGTTAATATAGATTAAAAATACGGTATCAAAATGTTTTAATATTGAGATTTAAAGTGGTATATATATATATATATATATATATATATATATATATATACCACTAGTGGTATATATATATCACTTTGAGCTCTGAGTCTGTCTGTTTTCAACACAATCACTAAGCATTTGTTCAGGCATAAATAACCAAATAATTCTACGAACTTGGATAGTTGATTACAATCTAACCCTAACATTTTGTTCAGGGTTTGGTGACCCTTATAACCCAAATTTTTATAAGGGTACATGGTGTTCTGATAATTTCCTCATTTCATTATTATTTTATTATACGGGTATACAACAAGGCATGAAGATATGTTATGCTTAAACAGTAAACCTAAACTAGTTTTTTTCTTTTACTTTATATCCTTTTTACAAACCTAAAAACAAATTACTGTAAGTTTAACCTTACTAATATTTATTAATTTATTAGTATTAACGTAGTATTAAAAAGGTAAATGTGTTATTTTTAAAAACGTCAGAGTTAGATCAATATCTTGTAGCTTAGTGTGTTTATCTCCACGCCACTTTAAAGAATGTCAGAATTAATTCAACAATGACTGTTTACTTAACTTAAAAGTCAGTTACTACGGTGGTATTTCTACTTTATTCGAGGTCAGTCTTTGATACAAGTTGTAAAGCATTTGTATGCAGTTTTTAGTTATAATATAGTTAGTAAATAATATCACTTAATCACCGTTTATGAACTTCAACTTTAGAAACAGTGTGCATTTTATTTTACTTAAAGCAGAAATATGACATTAAACAATATGTGTGGTTCTATTGTTATGAAATTTATCATTGTAGAAACATGTTTTAAAAACTTATTTATGTATTTCTTAGCCAATTACCATCAGTTTATTCTCAATATGCTTGCAATAAAAATATTCAGTATGTATATAATTTTATTAATGCTTACTCGTGTTGATCGTAAACAGTTAAACCACAACTACTAATTACAATTCTGTACGGTTTTATGGATAAATAAAATGTATCATGTCATTACCTTACAAAATGTTACCTATATTGAAAATGTCATTCTACAAAGCAACATTAATACTAGCAAGCTTATAGGATGAAGTGGAGTATACGGCTGCCTATGATGGATGCTTAGGTGAATTGACATTGTACCACGTTTACCAAAGGATGGTGGTTTCGACCCACCACATAAAGCTTTAGCCTTAATGAAGCTTACAATAAATGTTACTACACCCCGCTGATGGTACAAGTACTGTTACAATTCTGACTGATAAAAGTTCTAACCTTGATTTAGTAGTGAACAGTATAAATAAGTCCATTCTACAGATGTCTTGTGTACCAATAGACATGCATACACATGTCTGCATCAGACACAATATATCTTGTCCGTTATCTTTATTAATGCTCGGCCAGACACATATAGTTTTTTAGTAATTATAAATACAATAGCACATTGCCCATTATTCTTAAAAAAACGTCGAATTTTTTCGTCTTCTAGGTGTGTTCTAAAATCTGAGCACATTTTTTACGAGTTTTGTAAGATTTATATAAAGTTCAGTTAGGTAGACAAGTGAATTAAATAAGTGGGTGGCGGCCTTGTATACTTTTTTTGTAAATCGGTGTATTTAGGATATGTCAATATACTCGTAGTTGACTGTAGTTGTCACACTACATCTGTTCTGTCCTACTTCTAACCCCTATTCTTCTCCAGTTGTTTGTTATTGACCAGACATAACATTACTTAAATTTCATATTTACCATTAATACTTATTTAAGAATATTTTGAGCTATTACTGTTAGTGCATGTCAATGTTCGCCCATAGTAAGTACCATTATAGTACTATGGCTTTTCCTCAGAGCCAAACTTGATGTAAAATATTAGAAACCTCTGAAGCAGTTATTAATTTTTTTTTATTTTATAACAAAATTACAAATTTCAAATATTTAAAACGTTCATGACTATAAAAGTATTGTTAAATTACTGTATTGTTATAAACTTGCAGCAATTTGCTAACAAAATGAAATATTTAATCTCAATATTTGAAAGTATAATCAATAATTAAAATCAAAGAATTATTTTTAAAGGTATAACCATTTTTTGAATAAAACCACCGAAGTATTGTGACTTCGAATTTAAGAGTGGAAAGAATATATATAGGCTATATATATTCCTGAACCAAACTCCGACAAACTTACGTGCGTAGGTAGCAGCTGTGACGTCAGTGGCTGTGTAGCAACCAATAAACGTTTAGCCGACCACCAATTAGCCGCCCTTACAATAGAAATACAATTGACAGTCACATCATGTTTTAGGTTTTGCCACATGCTCACCGCATCTTAATTTATATTTAAGTAAATATAACAGTCAAATATATAAAAAGCACATACATACGTATATTGTGCCTATGCATGCTTTTCATTCAGTAACACTTAAATCTCTTTATCAATCGAGCTTTCGCAAAACAGCGAACTTAAATTGATTAATTTAAGTATAATTAGGACAGAAAGATCATACAAAAAAATATAAATGAATTTACCTGTAGTCACAGCTGAAATGAAAAGGATAAGCAATAAAACGTAGATAAACTAGAAACCATGAATTATTCCAGTATCTCTTGTAGCCCTGTTAAGTTGAATTCCAGAAATATACAATGATTCGTCCTCCCTAAACATCTGGTGATCTACGAGTCTGACATTTGAAGCTTATTGCGGTTCTGTTTAACGTTACGAGCTCAACAGAGACTGCTGTTAGTTATAAATTCCCTTTTAGTGGGTTTCAGAATATGATTTATTAAAGCAATACTTTGTTATTCAAGTAATTAAATACACAAAATACTTGGATATTTATTTTCAAAATAAACATTTGGATATATTTTAAATTAAGTGTTCGAAATTTGATGAGATTTATTATTAAGAAATAAATTAAATTTGTATATTGGGAATGTTTGAGAATTCTAGTTAATCTTACCACGGTCTGTAAAAACCGTACGCTTCTAACATAGATTATACCTTGAAATGGAGTCTAATCTCAGTAGTTAAAACTGAAATTTGTGATAAACTAATCTGTTATGAAATGGAAAGGTGACCCTTGAAATAATAAAAAGAGGTAAATAACAACACACATTTACTATCATCAACCTACAAATTAAAATACAGTTACGACATATTATCTAATATCTTGAAATGTGGAGATCTTGTACAAACTTTATAAATTACTAATGTATTTTCGGGTCAAACAATTTGCTTCAACGCATTCAATCTTAAAATGTGAATCAACAGATAAATCAGATCAAAGATATCATTTCTAACATAAACCCGTACCAAGACACCTGGTATCACAGTTGCAGGAGAGCTGCAATCCCTGATGTCATCACACCAGTGTTGCCGGGGGAGCAGTTGACACGCCAAGATACGGTCACAATGGCAGTTTCACTACAAATTAATTTTCCAAGCCCTGGTCTACACCGATAGTGTAGACACCAGCGCTTAACAATTGTATAAAAACTACTTTATATAGTTGGAGGACATTACTTCAATTGCAAAACTTATCTTTTTGTTTTACACGTTTTTTCACACAGATGCATATACAGTTGAATTTTCTACAAAGTTGATAATAACACAGCGCTGTAAATTCTGGCATTCCGTTTATATTATAGGTTACTGATATATATTGATTATCCAAATACACTCACTCTTGACATAATTGTACGATGGTATAATGTAAAACCTGTTTTAAAGCATGAGAAAACAATACGGTCTCAGATCAACATTCAGTCAGCCCTCCAAGTATGCGTCTAAAACAAGCCAATGGCTCAGTAATAGCCGATTTCTACGTCTTGCTCTTGTGAAGATTTAATACAACCAGACACACAGATTAAAGTGGTTTATTAGCGCAAGAAGAAATTACCTCTTAGGGTATAATATGTGATAAACTATCAGACTGTATGAAAACTAGCGAAACCCTTTCAATATAAATATACTGTAGAATACGTTATTTGAGGTATAACAACAATATATGTAAATTAATTCACAAGTAATTAATATACACATAATAATTAAAATAAGTTATTACTCGTAATTATAATACAATAATGCGTGTAACATAGCAACGTGTTGTCACTTACTATTTCAATACAACGGGGCACCATCTCAGAGTGTTACTGGCTACACACAAAGGATAAAACTTGGGAGACCAGAGGACTTGAAGGGGTTTAGGTTGGATTTTTATCCGTCTCTCAGAAAGCAAATAATTGAGGCTTTCACGTTCTCGAAAAGCTTTTATTGAACCCTTGTTCTCCGCTACTTTGTGAAATAATAACGCAAACTTCAGATGGATAATCTTAAGCATTTATTATAGTGTTGCTAACAAATTAAATACTTTGGAATAGTTTGATTTTATAACTTAAATTTATCGTTACATTATTTTAAACTCATTTCATAGAAATTATTGAACTTTTTTGCAACAAAACCTTTGAAATATTAGGTATAACATTGCCTGTTTGTTCGTCTCACTCGTTTTCTTGTAATACTATATTTACCGAGTTACAGAGTTTGGTACTTTAATTTCAGAGCCTTAGATGTCAATTTGAATATTTCTGTGTTCACCCACTTCATCTAAGGTTTAATTACAATTAGAATACTAAAACATGAAATTAGAAAAACATACAATTATCTACAATATCACGAGCTGACATACCTGGTCACCGCCGTGGCGGACATTGGACTGTACAGTTAAAAACAGTCAAAGAAACATTCTGGGCATGTAAATTTAGCTATCGCTCAACAAAATAATAAGACAACTTGCACAATAAATGTACTTGCACCACCATTAAACTCTATCTTGTCCGTAAACATAAACATATACGATTGATGAACCCGACAAAACGCAACGAAGTCTTACCGATTAATATACCCTATATTACATGTAAAGATTTCATTGGGTTTTTACTTAAGTCACTTGAAAAATTTGTTTATTCCATAAGTTTCCTCTTATGGTTGCCAATGAAATTTAATGTAGGAAAGTTCACCAAATCTCAGTAAAATGTCACGGAGTCACATGAAAAATTACTCATGTTATACAAAAAGAAGCTACATGTCAAATCACACACACAAAATACACACCTAAATGATATATTATTAACTCCTAGTTTTCTTACTTAGTTTAATAGTTTCCTTATACGTTTTCTCTACCTCCTTCAATTAGTGCTTGCAAACCAAAAATATTATTTTGTGATGTTACAGCAAAACTTTAATATAAACGATCAGTATGAACAACACGTGTTTAGTAAAAGTATTCAAATTAACTTAAATAGAAATGGTATACTCGTATGTCATACTAACAGGCAGTAACTTCTGCTTAAGAAATCTGCCTAAAGAATTCTTTGCTTTGGTTTATTTTAAGTTCATTTACCGATGCCGTTTGAGTATTGCCTTCCCCCTGTCCAATTTCCAATCAACAAAACTTTTTTCAAGTTTGTTGAGAAATAAATATTTCTTTGTTGGTATAAAGCTAAAGCTAATTCCATTAGCGAGTTAAAAGAAGAAACGCATTAATAAACATAGCAAAAGACTGAATGATTAACAAGAAAAGTCAGGTTACCCATACCCATTAAGGATGGGTCGGAGATAGATGTTTGCTAAATTTTAATAATAAAAAGATATGTGTATTATTACAATAACAATTATGTAAAAATGCTGCGATCAATATACTTTGATGTTAAATTCAATTATTGAGAAAAGCTTAAACTATTTTTTCCAGCAATCTCTAAGTATCTCATATTTAAAACTAGTATGGATTATGTACCACATATAGTATCGATACCACACACACACACACACACACACACACACACACACACACACACACACACACACGCACCTTGCAGGGTGCATTGGGACAATGTATTGTGACTTATATTAAAATGAATAAAGAGTTTGTGAACTGTGAACTGTGAACACACACAAGCACACGCACACGCACGCACGCACGCACGCGCACGCGCACGCACGCACGCACGCGCACGCGCACACGCACGCGCGCGCGCACACACACATACACACACACACACACACACACGGTGCGCTTGAGCAGCCCCGGAATGGTTTCATAATTTTGTTACCATTTCATGTAAACCAATGAGACTTTATAATTTATGCAATTTTCAAGATTTTATCTTATCAGAGGGCGGCCCACAAGTAGTTAGAATAAAATCTAAATTAGAGCATAGGTAGCGATGAACATCAAATTAAAAGTTTTTTATAGTTTTATATTACAAATACGTGAGCTGCTGGACCGAGAGTCTCCCAATCATTGGTTAAGACGTAGGGGAACAAAACAGTGACCATCTAGAACATTAGATTTAAACCCTTGAGATTTATTTTTATGGGGTTATTTAAAACAAAGTGTTTACATAACTAAGCCTGCCAACACACATTAACAAATTCACCATCAATCAAGAAATTCGGAAAATACCTCCGGATATGTTTCAAAATTTTATTGGTTTCTACCACAGATTAGGATATTGCAAACACACTCTTGTAGAGCATCTTAAACACTTCTTAAAATGTAAGTACTTTATATTCAATTTCAGGGTGTGTGTGTGTTTGCGCGCGTGTGTGTGCGTGCGCGTGCGCGAATGTGCTTTTGTAATTAATAAATTGTAATGAATATAAAAACTGAAGATCGTGAGGACGAATTTTCAAATCAATAAATAAATAGGAAAACAGTCACTCGTTAATCTCAGGAATGTTTTATCTACCATTAAAAATACCTTCTTATGAAGCCTGCTGTGTACGAGTACTGTTGGAGACCATGCAAGACCGACTGGTAGCTGCGATTTTATCCGAGAGATATTTATGCAAGTCATTTCAATCTATTTACAAGTCGTAATGCATAATTTTTAATTTTACAGACTTTGAGGTCAATGTTCCAGATGCATGTGTAGACTCAGAGAATTCCTGAAATCTAACATCTCCTCTAACACTTTTATACAATAGACACATTAACTAACTACAATCAGGTCAAACATAATCATAGACTACTATTTAAACAAGTATTGATGAAATTTGGTCACAAAAGTTATAATTGCAAAGCATATGTTCGTCATTATAATTCCTCAATGAGAATATGAAACCTCGTTATTTTTCCTCAAGTATTGTATTCATTCGATTATGTTGTAGAATCAAAGCACAAACATTTCTTAGTTCGCTTATTTCCCCTATAAATTATATCCATAATAATTCTCATGCATTCCGCATATACATTATATACACATTTGTAAAATTTAGTAAGTCTCACAAGTAAGTGTTTTTAGTAATTTAGTAAGTGTTCTATTGAAAGTATAACAGGTTTTGGACATTTTCCATTGCCGTATGATACACAGATATAACCAAAGTTTCCATATTTGGAGTAAGTACCAACTAGATGTCACTATACGGAACAGGCGCAATAACAAATACATCCGTACATACCAGGTAGGTTGAGAGACTGAGAACAGTTAAGTATAGTCACTTCCTGTACCAACGAAGCACGTCTTTTGAAACAAAAACAGAATGGGAATATTTGCAGTGGAAAGGATAAGCGCAGATACATGTGAACATTGTATTTAAGATTTAATTTTTTATTTGTTTATACTTTTATAACTTTTAATAACCTTATTCTAATGTGGAATCAATGCAGTAATGGTTAATGTTATATTACAAGTTGGTACAAAATAATAATGTTTTTGATATCTATTCATAATTATTATTCATTTTCCATCTATGATAAAGTTTAGTAATTCTTAGAATAAATATATTTAAAATTAACTTAAAGGTTAATGAATACACGAAAAGGAATTATTACGATATTTATTATAATAGATTTCATTAGTTTTAATGAAGGGTTGTATAGGTTTTCTCATAAATAGAAATTATTTAACGTAACATTCGTAATACATACGTCACTATATTCAATTTAGACTAATGATAATATTTAAATTGTATGTGGTTTTGTTTATTGTTTGCTGGTAAGGTTTGTAAGTAGTACTTCCATCTTGGTTTTTAACTTTTTGTTCTGTAATTTACGCAACTATTCTTATAATTTTGAAATATAGTTAGAATGGTAAAATATATGGTTAAAAGACGTTTTCATTAAAATAATTTACAAAATATTAACCTATCACACCAAGCATCACGAGTGAGTCACCGCAATACCAGTATCAAAGACAGCTTCGATAAAATCTTGTCTGTATTAACTGTTCTCGAGCAGTCTAGTCCTGACTGACAGGATTAACCAGTCTAGCATCCAACTGGTATCTAGTCTAATTTCAGATCTATTACATTTGATTTTGTGGTAAAGTTGTCTGTGACGTCGAAAGAATGAAAAGAGTGAATTTTTATGGACTTTTATATTTATATGAGGAACACTGAGTTAGATTATATTGCAGGTTACTCCATATAATGTGGCTGAACGTTGGCGAATATGTTTACATTGGTTTTATGAGTAACCATGCTAAGGACAAAACAGATACAAGAATAAATAAATTTCCAAGCAAACTTAATATAAGACATTCTAAGCAATTTATATATGCACACATGTAACATAACTACGCCAATGCATAAGCCATAATAGTTTGGTGATTTGGTGTGTTGCATAGAGCAAAAAATTATGGTTGCCTGTAAAGTCGGTTTTACGGGCGAAGATTACGGGACAACGTCTTTTTCTCGGTAGAATATTTATTGATATGAATATTATTAAATTGCACAATAGGAACAAGGAATTGAATGAAAATAAGAATTGCACAAATTTTAACTATAGAAATATATTTTGTTTACTAAAACATTGTACATAATTTGAAATTAATTAAAATTTGTTATTGTAAATGGTAAAGTTGAATAAAACATTTACTAAAATTGGAATTAGAAATTCTTGCTAAACACAGTTAAATTCTAACTCCGCGCGTGGTGATTGGTCGGTTTAGATCGTTTGTTTGGTCGCACTGTTATGACAGGTTAGAGGTTATAATTTTTTATTTTAAATGTTTGACTAGCAATACGCGCTGTTTCTTCTCAATCGACTGAATTACGATTGATTGCAGAGTGATTTAAACTAATAATTTACTTAACACTATCAACATTTGTCAATAGTATGACATAACCTATAAACTCAGTTTCTCAACTTTTGTGTCAATCTAACAGTTAATCAATCAATCATAGTTTACGATAATGAAATATCAGTGTACAATTATTTACCTTTATTGTTGTAGTTGTTGTAAATGACGAATCTAAGCACTCCACATTTTCACGAATAAACATAGTTATCTGCTTTATCCCGTGCGGCGGACCCACAGTTATCTGCTTTATCCCGTGCGGATCCCGTGCGGCGGACCCACTGGACGGGCATCGTAACGTTACCGGGCGTTACACTTTTTCATGAGTGACTCCGAGCCGCAACATAATTTAAGACGTTGTCACGTCAAAAAGAAACGTATGGAGACTGTTATTATTCAAATACTGCTATGAAACCAACCAAAATGAACAAAAAACGCTACTCTATTATATGTACGATATCTGAAGAATTATTGTATTTGTAAAAGTTAAATTTTGTACGAAATAACATCTATTTAGGTGCATGTCCAAACACGGAATTTGGTTGAATCGTTTTACGTAATAGGTTGACGCAATTTCCTTTTATCTGCCGAGGAGGGGAAGTGGTTTTAAACATTATATATTGTATGTTTAAATATCTGTCGTCTTGAGAATAAAGTAAGTTATAGCTTTGAAATTTTGCATGTAACCTTAGTGAAGCCTGTTACGTGACAGGTCGCGTAATTAAGTACAAAAGAATAATAGGATTTTCGAAAATGTCCTAAATGTTTACGTATTAATTACATATAAAATAACGATGTTAAAGGTCCCAAATCCTGTTAATCATCCATATATACAGTAACAAAGAGTTAGACTATGCTTATAGCGAGAATGTAAATCAAAACTAAAAATTGCAGTAATTAAGGAAAACATTGGCTTCACAATAACAAGTATATATTCATGTTATTAAATAAAAATGTCACCAGATAAACTTGCAAAATAAAAAGTTTCAATAATATTGTCAATACCGGTTGGATCTTTAACAGCATTGATAAATTACTTATTGAATATTACGTATTAAATATTAAGACCGTTAATGTTTACTACAGAACTGTTAAATTGTGCAAGTAAGTCAATGATCTCCACCCATACTTATTGATGTTCATTTAAATCGCATTGGAGCGCTAATGACGCTATCAACGGCTAATCTCAAGGCGGTAATTACTGCGGATGACGTGATCATTTGGTTTCTTCACAGGCCTCTGTATAACATTGTCTAAATTATTCATATTTTTATAATCAAACTAATCAAATTGCATATATCATCTCTTTGTCTCAAAATAAGAAACAGATTGAAGAAGTTAACCGTGTGTTTATTTTTTTTAATGGTCATCATTACATTTACAAAGATATACTATAAGCTATTATTTAAAACGAGCTGACTGTGAGGACTAGTCACACAATCCAAGCTTTCACGCGTATTAAAGCTCCGTACATAGCCTAATGTTCTAAAAATGTAAACTTAAGACCACTTTGGAGATGCCTATATATCTAAAAGTTAGACTAAAGACTCCATACTAGTGACCAACAAATGGATCTCTGATACTAAAGGTACACTCTCTGCCTCTTACATCAGTACTTTACTTCAATACGTCTAACTTTTCAAGAAAACACAGACAACAAAACTTTTTCAAGTGGGATGATTCGTGAGAGCGAGAAGTGAAAGCTTCTTTCTTTACTTTTACTCTAATCAGCTCAAGTAACTGCCGGTATAACTAAAAAGCAATAAACTATTTATAGACACGATTGCTATAATGTATATGTGTTACCTTGGTCCTTATTTTCGACGACTGTGTCATGCTCAATGTGGCTTAGAATAAGAATCTCCAAAATCCTAGACAAGAGACTCTAAAATATAATTATGAGTATAATCTTATTATGATGCATCTCATTAATACGGTTAATGGGATAATTGGTACAGTTCGGCAAATAACAATAATTACTGTATCTTTACGCACTAATTACCAGCGAATCTTAGACTAATTAATATACGTTCTAAATCTAAGAAAAGCTGTGTCTATTATAACTTCATTATTTCACCATGCGCAAATTCCAGAGATACAATCTATAACAGATCTTTTCAACTTTACCCTATGAAATAAATCAATTATAAAGTTTAATTAAAACGTGAACTTAGTTTTTAAGAGGTATTCATCATCGTCACCACCAAAAAAAAACGCATTGCAACACACATCTTAGTAGTGTACGAATTAAACCTAAAAATTATTTAAAACATATTTTATACTTTTTTTCTTTCTCTTCAAAAATAGCAATAGCTTTTGTTGATAAAAGCGTAATAATCAAATGATTGGATATTTCACACAATTTTAAAATACTCTTAATGGCGCAGATTTATCACACTCATGCTATACCTTTATATAGTAGTTTACATCGCGTTTTATCCAAGATATAATCTTATGTCAATGTTTAAAGTAACATTTTATAGGAATATGATTTATTAAGATTCGTGAAGGAAATAGTGGGTTATCAACAGTGGAAATATCATCTAACTTTAAAGACCATCTAGGCTTATTACTAAATACGTTTGTTAGTAAAGTATTATAAACTGTTGTAAATATGAATATGTAAAATCATTTTTTTTTCTGAAACAACAACACTTGTTACTTCATTGTTTATATATATACTACAGTAAACAACCAGAGAGGTACTAAAAGAAATATACAAAACATCAGCACCTTCATTAATTAAAATATTTCTTAAAAATGGCATCCTTGGCTGTCAAGAAAACTAAAAAAGCTGTCAAATAATTGACACTACTAACATTTGGAATACATATCAACAAAAATTTTGGCATTAGTTAAAACATTCATAAACAGCCACAATTCTGTATTAAGAGCAATAATTTATTTTGCGATCAACTAATCTTGGCATCCTGACAAACATAAACAACTTCTTTCTTCAGTAATCAGACGGTTACTGTATAATTAGTAGATAAAATGTATAAGTTATTGAGCATTTCATTACAATCTACATTTTGTTTCGCTAAATATAAACAAAATAATTTACGTGTTTTATGAATTATCAGAATAACTGGATCGATTACATTAATGTCCTATAGACCTTATTTCTACTTGTGGTTTTAATTATTGAAAATTATGATGTTAAGGCAGGTTTAAAGTATACAATGAAGATTTTGAGACTTTGTTGAATGGTCAAATTAAGATTTGAAATACAAAGGACATTTTGTCAGAGTTGACTCTCCTATATGTGTTATATTTATGCTGTACATACACAATAAATTATTCATTATTTTTTCGAAACATTTCACCCTGTTCAGATCTCAATGTATGATACAGTTTCAGACAAACACGCTCAGCTTATATTCCTAAAGAATTTTTCTTCGTGTTCATTCTGCATTACTAGAATTCAGTAAACTTTAACTTTTTAAACACAATAAGGTCTCGTAAATATTGAGTTGAGGTGAATAGCTCTGTCGTTGCAAAAGAACTATAATTTGTTTAGACTAATAATCCTAAAATAATATCGTACGGCAGTTTTCGTTATTGTAGAAATCGAGATTCAAAGATTCTTATATTCAAAATTATTTGATGTACGCAATAGTGCACTGCGCTGTAGCGGGAATATGCGATTTAATTTTCATAAATTCATAAAAAATCGTCGGATATATTGAGAGTGTATTAAAACTACATAAAAATTCTTTATTCTAATTTAGAAAAACTAAGTAAATCTAACAGCTGCCATTTTGCTTGAACATATTTATTTAGTAATAGCTTGTTTTAAAAAGATGAAAATTTGTATATACCTAATACTGTATATATCATAACATAAATAACTATTTACATCAAAAATATTTTCACAAGCTTTATATGGAGGCTTCTTAAAAAAATTTAAACGTAAATATATTATAAGTGACCTATGGGTTGGTGTTATGGGGAGCTTGTGCAATAAATAAATTAATGAGAGCATTTAAACTAAAAAAATAAGCAATTGTAATTTTTTTAATCTATGAACAGTTGAAACATAGATAGTCTTGTAGTAATTATTCAAAGAGTTGCAACTGATAACGTTGCCGTGCCTATATACGAAAAATGTTGGTTTGTTTGTTCAAATTTGATATGGTATATAACCAAGATATGCATACATATGCGACTAGGGGCAGAGATGACTAATGAGTTAGGAGGTAGTCTATAAACATTTGTCCTTGTTGGTAGGTGTTATTTTTTTAACACATTCTGGATTCCATAAAGAATTCCTAAACTCCAAAGGTGTTAAAATATTTTTTACTGTCACAAATATTTTATAATGTCAAATTTTTGCCATACGACTATCAAGAATAACAACGTTGCTGGAGGTGGGAGGATTAGCCTATGCATGCTCGTATTTAGGAGTAAGTTGTATTTTAAAGTGAGTTTTTTGTGGTATTTTGTAAAATTTTGTTAGATTTTTTGGAAGAAATACTAATTGTACGATATTGTGAATAAGATAACTATGTTTATGTTGTTAAAATTTCTCTATTATGAAAATTAATGTAGTAAAAAAATATATTTTTACATTGATATGGTAATTCATTAAGCAGTATACCAAATTCCAACTCATAAAGTAAGCGGTTATCAAGTTAAGAATTGTTAGGTGAAGAAACAAAATTGTAACTGTTTGAGTAATCATTTAGCTTTTAAACGTTTAAATATTATATTTGCATGTGTTTGGTTCAGAAATAATAACTGAAACAGTTTGTAAAGACTTCTGGATCATCCTGTAGTGTATGGACACGGGACATTAGCGTTTAATTATAACTTGGGAATAGAAGTATTGTTGGATTGAACTTTTATTATTATTTACGTTATATCTTTAGAGAATACTTTTTAATAAGACCTTATATATAACTAATAAGTATATATCTACTATATATGCATATAATATTAGTTTATATATAGTAGATATATAGTATATAATTCTGTATAGTATATAAAAAGCTGAGTATGGACTGCGGAGCATAATACTAATAATGAGATGAATGAACTGGATGCGTCTCAATTAATGTAAACGGATAATACCAATATTAGTGCATTGAAATAAAAACAAACATGTAAAATAAATATAAACCAAAATAAACTTAGAATTTTTATATCATGAATGTTATTATACTATATACATATTTTATTTTAATAAATAAGCTTAAGAGTTGTTATTATAGTTTTTAGATATTGAATCATCTTTCTGCAACTTTCACACGAAGCTCATCGAAAACATCTTATTGAGGTGTTGTTTGTTTGAGGTGCTATAACCTCTTTACCCTCACACACAAAAACACATACACTAAACCGTATTGGTAGTTTATTGTAGTCACTAGTAGTTTTATAATGATAAATTCAGATTATGGTGATAAGAAATTCTCACCTGTTAAGACCTTTTTAAGTACCATTGAAGATATGCTTTTTTGTTTATTTACTTTAAATAAAAAATACCATTCATAAATTACGGATTAATATTTTTACTTAAATGCTTAAATTAAGTAATTGATTTATATCTGCTGGTGTAAGCAGTGGAACTCGAATCCTGTGTGTTAGAGTATTTATTACATTTGCTCGTCACGTTACTTAATGAATAAACAATAGGCATTAAGTCAAGGCGCTGCGTGTGAATGTTATCTTATCTTATCACCCTTGCAAATTCTTGACATCTCCATCTCTTAGTCTCCACTTTAAATCTCTTACTTCTAAATCACAGGATCATTATTGTACTATTAAATATAAAACGGAAACCTAATAGTATATTGTTAGTTCTATATACTTATTGTAGTAAAGGAAACAGGATTTTTGCCGGATATTTGCCATCGTTCAGTGAAACAAAAAATCTGTAACACCACATTTCGAGATCTGCAATCTGATCTTTTCTTCAATTAAATAACTGACCTGATGCATAATTAAATACTAGGGTAAAATACACAAATCATACCAAAACGTTGTGGCAAGCCTAATAATCAGGAATCACAACCACCATGTTTTGTGTCAACTAAGTGTGGAAACTTTGTTGTAGGTTTACTCTTTCCCTGGGAATTTAAAGTTTGCTGATCACTGCAGGTTTGAGTACTGTTACTAAGTCTCTAATACAATACGATATTCTGTATAATGTTGGTACTTGTATCATGTGTTACACCAGTGTATGTTAGACAAAAATTCTAATAAAACTAATTGTACAAACTTTTATTTACTAAAATAATACAAAAATAATGTTTTTATTTTAAAATATCTTTCAAGTATACAAAGTGAATCTTATTTTAGTTACCACATTTTATTCAGTGCACAAGTTCTGTGCTTTTTTGTTCTCTTTGGACAAGAAGCTTATAAATTGCACTTAGTCCTGTAAGAACCTTTGCGCTGCCTCCGGAGTGACAGGATATTCAGGATGGGTAAGGTTATGGAGTAGGGGCCGCCTCCAATCAAGAGGAAGAACTGGGGCACTACATATCAAAGTCATGTCTCCCCGGAAGAAGGGGAGGCCAGCTCTGAACCAGCCTCTCCAGTCAAAGTAGGCAGGGGGTGGCACACCCTTGTTGAAGCTAGCAAGAACCTCTGAGGTTAGGGAACAAACCCCACTAACTCCAACAGTCATCTCTAACAGTAGACTAAACCTATCGAATTGCCAATGAACCCCAGAATCTCGACATTTGCAGTTAGTGATGTACCGCTCCTGGACTTCCAAAAGGTTTCACAGATTTAAGTAACACATCGGGTTTTGCTGTGCCCAGTGGTGGGTTCAACTGGAAGGTATAAACGAGCCAGAATTGATCCCTGCTGGGTTAAGGTCTGTGCTTGGACCTATAACATAAGTTGTTCAGAATAACATAATATGTAGTGACGTACCCATTTTTTACAGCTGTTAACTATGATTTTTGCGATTTCATAACCAAAAACAAATTTTTTCCCACCTTCTGTGTATACTTAAACCTTATATCTTAAGGTTTCTTGGCATTTGATGAAGAGGATAAATAAAAATCTCGAAACGAAGTATTATTTTCTGTAATATTAATATAGGCAAATTTCAGATAACTTGTTACCCTATCAAGTACATAAAGTTATGAAAATAAAACTTTCTGGCAGAATTATTAATAGTTTTTGTTACAATGTTTCCATACGCACCAAAATTCGTTAAAATACTTATAAAAAATTACAGAGTCCAACAAGTTGTTGTGCTTTTTATGACTACTATGAAATTTACTTCCCAGTAAGGCTTTACTGAAAGATTCGGCTAGTTTAAGTAAAATATATAACATCAGCAATCCTTCTTGAACTAGAAACATAAAGAGAACCACAGTAAGCTCCTTATGTCAGACTGACTGGCAGTATAGACGGGCTCCTGCTTCTTTGTGGATTTACTGGCTACATTTGTAGATTTTTAGTAATAACGTCTGCGGCAAGATTTAGAGGTCTGAGATAAAATGTTGCAACACGTCAAAGATTCAATGTTTGATTTGTACAACACACGAATGGGATTATTAATCTTTATAAAGTTTCACGTCATTATTAAAATATATTGAAAACTTAATAGAAAAAAAACTTAATAGAAAACACATCTCCAAAATAACAGAAATCATTATAAGAATTTTAATAAACAGTAGGTAATAAATAATATGAAATAGGAGTCCAATGATAAAATTCAAAGATTGGCTTATTACATTCTAAGTAATTATTAATAATATATATGCTGCTTTGTTTCGTTTTGCACAATCAACCCATATAACCACTCATACTAATACTTACCTCCTGTGGCATGTAACACTTTCTAATCGCCTATCAATAAAATCTGTTAGTGATATATGACAGATAAATGATAAATTATAATCAGTGTTTTATGTTGTGATAGTATACACTTATTGAGGGATAAACGAATTAAGTCATATTTTCGTGTAATGTGTTATCTAAAGTGAACAGTATCAATCTGTTCGTAAAAAATATTATTAAAATATTCCCTCATATTACACGTTACCGTTCTCCATTATTATTTTCTCTGGTATATTCATATATTCATGTGTTTTACTGCGATCCATTCAATTTCTCATTCTTTAAATGCATATGATTAAACATGACATAGGGAAACTGGTTACAGTGAATCTTAAAACCATATTTTGTAATTAACAAGTGAATTTGAAAATCTGCTATTGTATGCCTATTGATGTGAATGAAAATTATTTCTTATGTGAATCGTTTATACAAAAACAAACTGTTGTGTTCTATAAAATTTAATATCATAAAAAAATTAAGGCCCATCCGTTGTTAGGGATCAAATTAAAATTCGGAAGTATTTTATTTGTTACGGGTTAAACTATTTAGTTGGCAGATTTTACTGTATTTGTTAATGCACAATAAAATCAAAACTGTAAAATATAACTATTTACATTAGGGTATTGAAGTAAAATATCACTTGATTCCTTCAAATATTACAAAAACTTGGGAAGGCTACTTTAACAGGCAACGAATCGAAATCATGTAGTGTATTAGAATATTGTATTATTTGCAATGATGCTTTAGAGGGCAGTAATTACTCTGGACATAATATTCTTATATACTCTATGTTTACAGGAAATATAAACCTCAAACGTACGGTAGCCCCTGTTCGAAAGCTAATTTTGCAGTCAATTTGCCATTGAGATTATATATTGACGTATCAACTGCTCCCCGGGAACACTGAAATCAGGGCCTCCAGCTCTCCTACACCTGTGATACCAAGTGTCTTGGTACAGATTTAATTTCCAGAAGTTTAGATAAGATTTTATCTATTGTCCGTAGATCAAGATTGAAAGACATAGAAATATCTGGCTTCTTGATATAAAATTACCAAGTTAGTGTAAGTTCTGCACACTACAGGATTGGGTTTTTTCTCATAACTGTATTATGATTTGTAGTTGAATAACGATAAATGTGTGTTTCCAAAATCCTGCCTACCCCTTGAGAAACTTTTAAAACACAACGAGATTCTTGAGTAATGACAGTCATCTTTTCATTTCATGAGAGATTGTTTTGTTAGAAATTTTAGATTAAAAATTACTGAGATTAGAATCTGTTTGAAGGCGTGATCACCATTTCAAGCGCGTAGGTTTTACAGAGTTGTTACAAGATTACCAAGACTCGAACATACGTAATACCACAAAAAGTCTTTACGCATTCAAAACATTCAAATAGGAAACATCAAATCACGAGCGCTAAGTTTAATTTATATTCATGTATAATGTTTGTTGAATTTAATACTTCACAAATTATTTCATTAATCAGTTATTTGCTGAAATCCACCAGAAGGGAATTTAAAACGTCAATCGAAATCGTTGAAAGCTTCTTATGTTAGACTAGCGATCAAGCCAGATGTTTAGGGTAGTCGCTGCATTGTTTATTTGTTGGATTTCAGCTTATTAGAAATACGGCAGTAATTAATAATTTCTGATTTATCTTCACATCATTGAGTAAACTTCTTCGTTTGTGTAATATAACTAGATCAATCTCTTTCTTGTCTTTTTTATAATTTTTTTGCCAAAATTACTCTTAAATTGGTCACTACTATTGAGTTTACTAAAAGAAATTCTGAACTTATAATTTCACTAAATAATTCCCCTTTTAAAATTTACAGTAAGTGTTTACCAAACTTCAGCACGTAAAATATTGAATGTTTAGTAAAATAAATTTTTAAAAATGCAAATATTGTTACTGTTGAAACAATAATACAATATTGTTCTCGAATCTAAAGAAGTACACTGATTAATAATTTAACACTGACACTTTGCAAGGACATAAAGTTTTAGAAGCGTAATTTCATCACAGTCTCCCTCATCAAACCAAGCATGTGAATTATGTAGTTGCCAGTGAGTGCAGTCTTGGTCAGCAGAAATAAACCATGAGCCGTATACGTACATTTTAAACTTTGGGGAGGTTTACTTTCTTGAGTTACTGATTTATCTGACATATTAAAGCTAATATATGCACTGTTTAGAGCGTATTGTTATTCTGTCTTTCCACAATAGCAAATATAATGTTTGCAGTGATGATACTAAATTTGTAATAACTCTCGATAAAAATGCCTAGAGACTTGAAAATTTGTCGTCCATAGAAAACTCTACATTATTTAGGATAATAAGATTAAATGCAAGTATGTTTTCTATGCCATTAATTCTGTTCATATATTCTGTCGGGTCCTTCTATACTCGGTTATATCGATTTATTGAGTTATGAGTATGGAGTTAACGTAAATTATTCAAACAGTCCGTGGGTGTGTCAATATGAACTATGTCTATTACTTTAGCCTTATTTGTTATAGCAAAATTATTGAGCTGTTATTTCTTTTGATGTTGTTTTAAATTTTGATATGAAATTCATATATGCGGAATATAACTAGAGCTGATATTTAATACCACTAAGGAATATCTCCCAAATTTATGTCGTATATTGTATGAATAAACTAATAGCACTACTTATATATGTTACAGATTAATATATTTTACATTATAAATCATTCCTTACTTTTATGTACTTTACTTTGAAACTTATTTAAACTTTTTATTCTCAAACATATTCTTCATTACAGGAACTTGGCTATTAACAATTCACATTTCCAGACTTGAACAAACTGAACTATTAGACAAACATTCACATGCTAAGTTGGTCAGCTGATTGCTGAGCTGAAGGCGGGTTTCTCTCAAATTTGTCCTCTTTTATCTTTGGAATTTTCTGAATATGAAACCTACATATTTGTCTTAATTAGATGTTTATACTACAATACAGCTTAGAGTAGTTTCAACGTATCACATATCACATGTTACAACTAATGTATTTGGAAAACAAATTGGTTGCATGTAATTTAAAGTAATAATATCTACCTGCACATTTTTAGAAATCGAATAATATTTATAAATATATTTGGATGTTTGATAATCAACAATAAAAACTTAGTGGACACATTTGGACGACATTTTGTATGTATATTACTTAGATATAAGAATAAAAAATAGAAATATTTGTATTCACAAATGTAACCCCAGACATTGTGGAACGGCATGTTTACGGCAGCCGAAGAAAAAACTGAGGGTCAGAACATTATAATTTTTGAACGAACAACTTGCTGCGTGACTGCAATTTCAGAAAATGTACGCGAGCATAGTGAGGCCATGACCAAACCAAATCACAAAGCAATAAACCAAATACTAAATGCAACTCTGTGACACAAAATTATCTAGGAGACATTGCGTCCGCGTTTAACTGACGGGAGATACTATACTGTTTAGGTTTTGATACAATACCTATGAACAAGTTGATATAAATCCTTGTATAAACCTAAAAAGTAGGAAGATACAGCCAATACAGATTAGCAAGCTAGAGCATACACTATACTGTATAGATTTACAGAGCAAGCTCGCAAGGCATACATTTCCTTTTAGAAAATAAAATTAATCGTAAATATTATTTATAAAACAGGTCAGTTTTTAAAGTTCATGTTTCTGTCTGTATGCCTTTTTATGTTTGTCCACACATTTTCTCGTAAAGACTTTTGACATACAGTAAAGAGATTATTTAGTAATTATTAGATAATTAAAAACATGGTTTTAATTATTTATTTTCATAATTAACTTAACCTTAGTTAGTACCTAAAGATGAAATCCCAGATTTCGAAATGTACATTGTATGAAAAATAAAAGTTTTAAAAAAGTGTTAAAGGGTTTATTTATATTGTGTTACGGTTGTATATAGGTTGTTGGTACATTGTGGTGTTTTATATATATATATATATATATATATATATATATATATATATATATGACACAATTGTATTAGTGTAATACTTAAAATAATAGATGCGGTGTTTCTAGCATTTCTCCCAAAAACGTTATTACAACCTTATAAATGTAAACGTGGAATATATATATATATATATATATATATATATATATATATATACATTATTTACATTACCACGTTTTTAAATGGAAATGAACCCTTTTTTCCTATTATTATTCGATAAAAGGATGTTAAAAATACTAGAGAAATTTTATAATGTCACATGAGAGAGCAGACTTTATTCCATAAACTTGATTTGAAATTACTGAAAGTAGGATATAGGCAGCGAAAAGAAGCCACGATAGATATTAGTTGTGTACCAAAATTATATCTAGCGTAATATTTGGTTTCGTGTAATAATAAATTCTAAAATCCTTAAAATTTCTCCCCAGGAATCTTTTTTTAAAGTTGTGACCCTCTGATATTGTAAATTGTAACTTTCTCTAAATGTTTATATTTTAATTTTGAGTAGTTATAAAATTTACTTGTAGTATATAATATATACCATCATAGAGGTAATAAATTCTTGAGTAAATATAAATTGTCGAGTATCTTACATTAGTAATACATATTTAATAAATATGCACAAGTTTACCGGATAGGTATCCTGTCATTCTACAATCATACTCTGCTTTATCCATCATTATTTATTCGTATTCATTTTTTATGTTCTATTTATTATCATTTATTCATATAAATTATTCACTGTCAAAATTTTAATTTGCATTATTAATTAATAATTAGGATTCTTTTACATGTTAACTCCGTCATAATAGTTACTTTTCTAATTGCTTTATTTCAACTGTAAAAATGCAAATTTCCGTTAGAATGAACAATAAAATAAATAATAATAATTTATAATAAAAATAGCTGTAATCCGTGACTTCCAATGGTCTTTTCTGCTAATTAAAAGGTGCGTCATAAGTATATCCTTTTTAAATAGCACAGAGGTGGCTTCCTAACAACCTCCCATGGTCAGGCAGGCGGACTGCTTGCCAGGACAGTATCGCTCAGTGATCACCTATCGAAGGAGCAGTCACGCTCGACGCTACTTAAATCGGTTATCTTGTCAATACGCTCTACCTCCTGGACTGAACCATTAGCAGCCATTATTGGAGTCGGAGAGTGAAACCGATTTTAATACCACCGATGAGGTCTTTAGTTTTACAAAGCAATTGAAGATATTTTATTGATATTTCAAATATTTTCACTAGCACCCAGTTTAGCGGGGAGGAATTCTAGAATATCCTATCTTTGTAAGAGGGCGTATGTTTTAATATAAGCGAATACTTACTTAGATAATTATGAAACTGAAGGAGTAATATTCAAAAGTAAATATTTTAGTTTTTTTTAAGCTTCAAAATTATTGAATATTATAAATTTTGAGTGACAGTAGCACAAACATACAAAATTGTACATCTGTAACATTTACGATTAGGTTAAATGCCTAAGAGAACACAACCCCCTGCTTTACGGTCCACCCAGCTAAGCTGTTCTCATTTAGACTTTTTATTTTCGTTCTTACAGTATGAATATCTGTTAACCTCATACAATATTTTGTATGTCCTAGCTTTTCCATATCAGTTATATTATCTTATATCCTTTACTACATCTAAGAATTACTTAAATTTGTATGTAGGCCTACTTAATCAATGTACTTTTATTAGAAATTACAAAACGGACTCTATGGCCACAGAATAGAATTCTAGATCTTCAAAACAATTAAATTTGTGCCCGAAGCATGGATTAGTGACTTAAAACGGTCATTACCTGCTGTACTTACATTTTCCTCCAAACTGTAGTGACAAAGCGAACGATTCATTGGGCCCGGTCCCTCGAGTTGATTTACACCTTCACCTGCGATCCTACAATGCCAAAGGTGCTCATTTTCGAGTAACATTAGTGTATATATTTACATTGTTGTGTTTCAAATTGAATTATGCAGCAATGTTTAGTAATATTTGAACAAACTAAATAGCTTGAATTTGCCATAAGTGGTGTGTATATTAAAAGCCATGTAATACTATTGTCAATGATGTTTGCAGTAAAATATCTCTACAAAGAGTTGGAATTTCTCCAAGAGAACTGTTGAATCTACCCATATTTGTTCCAACCTATCTGAATTTTTTTATCCTTAATAAACCAACGGAACTATAACGAATATTTGGAAACAAAAGTGGTCTTAAATACTAAAATTAAACACACGCACACACACACACACACACACACACACACACACACACACACACACACACACACACACACACACACACACACACACATATTCCATTATATATATACATAAGTATATATATGTACATATACATATATAAATATATACATACATATATATGTATATATACATACATATACAGTATATGTGAAACAAAGGATGAATTCGAATTGACTTCCCAAGACGGTAAACATTATTTACTAATAAAAACATCGTGACTCATATTTTATCAACGTATATAAATACATTTCAACTGTGTGACTTCCAATAAAAGTGTATAATAATATTCAATAACCTATTATCCTTTAAAATAAATGTAAGATTATAGTGCAAGATACTGTTGAAACTTTAGGACACGTTTAACTGTAATTTACGATGCCTAAGGCTATAAACATGAATGACACAAACATACACACAGTATATTAAATGATTATATAATAATTATAATTTTATTATGATTAAAAATATAACATTAAATGCTTTGTCGAGTTTAGTGAGTGTTGTGTGAAGGCACGAGTAGTAACGAGCGAGTAAACAGTGCCGTCAGCAATCAGGGACAAACGTGTTAGTTGCTACTTTGTGCAGATCCAAACTGGGTTCTCTTCTGATAATCTTGATTGTAAAGGACCTAACACGTAAAAACTTGTCACTATAGTTTAGTATAGACTCTTAATACCTATGTGTATAAATTAAATGTTGAAACTGTTCTGAACTAATACCGTTGAGTATGGAGTTTATGTTGTTTTATACTGATTTATACTAATAACGCGCCACCGAATGCTGGTTACTATAATAGAGTGGTAACATTACCAACTTTGTAAGATTTTGGCGTGCGACCAAAGTAAGGTTTATCGCCAATTAATTTGCTTTAAAATATTTGGTTATTGTTAGAGGATTTATTGTAGTGATCGGCAATACAACAAACTTACATGGATTAACACATATTTTTTTTAAAAATTCAATTACTTGTGATCGTTTTAAACACTATCAAAGGTCAGAAATAGAAATTTTATACTGATAACAGTTTTTATATTAAAAAAGGAAAGTGACTGCATAATATCCATGCTACAGATAGTGTAAAATTGTATGGTCTTTAAAATAAAAAAAAATTAGGCCTAGGGAATAACCACAAAAAAAGTTATGTATGTTTTCGCAAAAATTGATTTTTTCAGGTTTCGCCCCCCTCCTCATCACCAGAGGTGTTCGGGGGTGGGAGACCTGCCTAAATATTTTCATCTACACCACATATAGGTTTTAAGATATATATGTTTACAAAATATTTTAAAATACAAAAAAATATTTTTTGGGTGAATGGCCCCCTTAAGATTTCAACATTATATTTCAAAGTAATTCCATTCAAAACTTAGAAAATAAAAGAATCTTTTTCTTAAAAACTCTAAACATTTACAAAATTATTACATAATTAAAATAAATGAATTAGTATTATAAATTGAGAAAATTTTAATCAATTTCATGAAATATAAACATACTTTCCAATAAGATAATATTAATTGATGTTTACTTCGGTTTATATCACTACCTTTCCTACGGTGGGAGGGTGGTTTCTCTTTATTCTTGAATTTGTATTTTGTAATAATTTCAAATCCGTTTGTAGCGTTCTGCTACTACTATCTGCTACAAAAAAATGTGGCGTTTTTAAAGCTACATTGGATTAGTTTACTTTTTTAATTAAAACTTAAATTAAATGAAAATTTTGGGAAAGAAATATTGGGATTTAATTTTAAATTAGATTGTGAGAAGTTAGGATAAAAACGAATATGTAATCCTTTGGCAAGTTAGTACTGGTAATTTTAAAATTATTAGGAAGGCGGTTCACTGTCTTGAATTGTTCAGAACTTGTCTTGGCAGATCTGAGAAGGCTATTGTTCTCCTAGTTGGATACGGCTGGGCCATTGAGAGAACACCGCGGATGTCCATCAGAATTGGTGGGAAGGGGAAGTATATAACCGCCAGCTCATAATTTTCGGCCTTATTTTGGTAATTTTCGTGAATTAAGTTAATTACAGTGCGCCGTGTTTCTAAATTTTTTCCGCGAGGGATTTTGAGGTAAGCATCAAATTTATTGTACGTTATATTGAAATAGTCTTCCAGATCTGATATTAAATTAATTTTGTTGTCTTTTTTATAGGAAAAATTAAATTCATAGAAACTACGGAGCAATCTGAATAACTGATTCTCGATGAACAATAGAGCAAAATAGAATCATACAAGTTACATTTGGTTCAAACTTGCAAGAAAAGTGATTTAAAATTTAACTTGGTAATAACTGTAGTTGAGATTTGGAAATTTAGTAATTTATTAATATTTAATTGGAACTGTCTTATTGTGTATTATTAATTGGTAATTAATTGAACCTTAATAATTGTTTGAGAGTGTTGTAATCTGAATTGCAAAGACTTGAAAGTTAAGGTTCAACTAGTGGAAAGAGAAGTTTAAATTTTTATTTTTGAATTTTGAGTGAACTAAGAAGTGAACATTTTTATTTTAGTTATTTCCAAGTGGTATTTGATAAATTTATTATTTTATTTAAGAAGAGAGCTCTAATTTTTAGTTTGATTTATTTGATTAATATTTTGATTTCTTGCCAAAGGACCTTTTAAAATTACTAAATGGTTCGTCAATTCTTTGTGGAAAATATAGTAATGAAAATTCTGAAACGTTGAACTTATTAATTTTCCAGTGTAAAATAAATCCATTATTTTTATTTGGAACTGTGATTTTTATTTTAGACAAACCAGATAATATTTAATAGTTAAAAATGTAGTAATAAATTGTACTGAATATTCACTCGGAGCTTACTAATAAAAAATATTTTATATCGTCTTGGATGTCTCATTGATAATTTAAATATTAATATTCTGGAATAATAATATCTACAATCAAGTCGTTATACCCTTAGATTAAAATTGGTTTATCTAAAATAGCTTACCATTGAAAGTTGTTATATTAGACGTAATTATTTTGTAGACATTCCTTAGATCAGTGGCAGTCGTTAATTAAGAAATTCGTCACTATAAATCGTCTCTGTTATGTTCACAAAACCTGTCATCAGATACCATTGTGGGGTGACAAGATATCGGTCAGTGCTGGCTAGTGATAACTATCATCGCTGCAACCCTTTACGTAGTTGCGGTCAATTGTCGGTTGTTGGGAACCTTTATGTTACAATAGTGACACGTTTTAACGTTTCTGTGGTAAAGGGGTACAATTTATTATTCACATCAAGGACGTATGTTACATACTTCGTTCTTGCATCACTGAGAATTCCCCATGCGTAGTTTGCCTCTTCTTGAAAAATTAAATATAACTTATTATAAGTTAGTATACTTTATTTTAAATTTTAATATTTAATTTTCAAGAAACTGAACAGATACAATTTGTGTATAATTCTTAGTCACCTTTTGAATAAGAAGAATTTGTCTCCTTCATACAAATAATTCCATAAAAATGTTGGGCAGGTCCGATATACTAAGAAAGAGTCCCTCCATATTGTTATGAGATTAACAACCTCACTGTTGGCCTGTACCGAGTGATTTGTCTATACTATATATTCTGATTCTGCACTCTACGATATTTGCCGCAATCAACATTTTAAACTACTTTTCAGTAACTTTATAGTTATAAAACATGCAGTTAAAAGAATGGTAATATATTTGATCAGTCTCTAAATATGTTGCAATGGTTTATCGAAGATCAACAAAATATTAGTTATAATTTTTTATAAATGTTACATTTCTTTTATTGATTTTTTTACCTTTTATTTTGTACAAATAACAGGATCAAAAAAATGTGATACTTTCCCACTAGTGCGTTTGTGTTTGAAACTATTATCAGCTAATATCAATCCACATATTAATATTAATCACGAATGACCATTATTCCGACATAATTACAATATTTATTTCTTAAACTCTTTTAGGTTGTAATTCTATATTTACTAAAATAATATTCAGTTTTAAATACCCGATTCTACCACCATGATTACGCACGCACGTTTATCAGTAGAAGAAAGTTATAGATTATTTCAAATATAATTATAAGGTGTAAATATAAAACTAACATCTGTGACCTACTCTCTGACTACTATTACAGTAAATATTGCAGGATAGCATCTGTATGCAGTCAGTAATTAGCAGAGAACACACCGGTAGGTACATAACATAGCCCTTACTAGAGTAGAGATTAGTGTCAAGATTGAGGAATAATTACAAGAGAGGTCAGAGATGATGGTTTGTGTTGTAATAACCATAACTATTTTAGTTCCCACCGCGTTATGTCCATTATTACGCTCCATTCATACATTGTTATTTCTTCATTATGGTTATAAACCTAGAACAAATACACATAAAATCATAAGAGAACAGAAATTAAACGAGTAGTTAAGTATCAGGGAGAGGAATCGATCTAAAAACAACTTTTACTATAGTACACTTAATTTCTAATTCATGTTGTCAATCCATAATAGGATTATGAATACTTTTTAACAAAATAAGCCAATATGAATCATATTGCAGTTTATTATTAAGTGTTATTTCCTCAAATGCTTCAGGTTCCTGGGACTACAACGTGAGCCAAACGTAGAAGCTTATTATCTATGATATTTTGATATTTTATGATCCCTTAATGCTCCTTATATTCAGTACAGACTAGACTGTACTCTCTCAATGTTTAATGAAAACCCTACATTTAACAGTGTTCAGTACCTGGGAGAATTGCTCTATAAATTCTGTTGATGCGAAAACTATTTAAAATTTTCTAAACATAATTTTCTAGGTGACTTGTTTTAGTATGGTCTATACTAAGCCTATTTACGTTTTCAATGTTTGGATGTCTCTGATCATGAACCATCGTGCTTTGGGATAACCAATTTAACTTTAAATTCTAAAATGTCTCTAGAATCATGTATCTAAGGTCTCTTAATGATTTATGTTAGTTCAGAGCGTTCAGGAAGACTGCAAAACATTTGCAATAGACAGTGTATTTAAGCTTAATTTCAGCTATAAAGACCCAATATTTATCACCCTCTGATACATGGTTGTTCACAGTGTTTGGCATAACGAATCTTACAACTTCGTAATTTCAGTAGAGCGCTACTATATGGATTGTGAGAAAACTAAAGCAAGCGATATAAATATTCTGAAAGGGTTATGTGTGGCTGGCTACTTATCCTTCAAGTCTCTTAAAGCAGTTTTAGATATTTTTTTTTTTTTTAATTAAAATGTTGGACTGCACAAGTATACAGAAGCATAAAAATTGTTGACAAAATTGGCATATGTACCATTACAAAATTCTTTTACAAAACTGTTTTCAATCCCTTAGAATTAACATTAAAAAACGTTTTAACTTTTCTCTTAATAAAAATCATGTGATAAAGTAGTTTTTTTATAGAGTTCCCAATACAATTCCTTCTATGTTATACATTTATATTCAAGTTTTTGTGCCATGAAGTATAATATTAGCTCATTTATAATGACTTATAATATGTATAAATATAATATATAATACATATTCTTCTACATTTTAATCTTCTAAAACGGCGATCTTTCTTCAAAAACACAGTCCCTCGAAATACATAAAATAGAACACAGTTTGTGTGTGTGTGTGTGTGTGTGTGTGTGTGTGTGTGTGTGTGTGTGTGTGTGTGTGTGTGTGTGTGTGTAGTGTGCGTTGCTGTGTAGTAAGATACTACCACCCCTCCGAGAGAGGGTTGTCACATTCCTTAGGGGCTGCTCCTTTGTAGCAGGTCTAGTCTGTTACTCTATCTCTCGAGACTACAATACTCTCCTTTGTTGCGCATGTGTATCTAGTACTGTGTCTAAAAGCGTAAACACGAATACAAAGAAAAATAGGGTAATATTGTAACCATTGCTTGTTTTCACATGGCTACTGTCATAATAAAGCTTGTGTTAATATGATTGTTTAATAGTACTGAAAGCTACAATTAGAGCACTCAATGTGTAACGTGTAAATGAGGAAAACAAATTACAGTTCGTTTAAGCTTTTTATTTTACTAACGTATTTTATTTAAGTAATAGGCTGGCACAATGGCAATTATTAAAGTTATTGATTGATTCGTGTACCCAGAACACGTACGTCACTCAAGTCCGACCAACCTATACCAAGTTTTCTGGTACTACTACCTTGTACCGGAACGAAGTAAAATGTAGAAGGAAAGTTCTATGTATTGATTCATTGACTTATCGGTGAGTAAGTTCAGCAACTATCTCACCGACAATATCGCAATGTGTGAGTGGTTTACTCGAACCACTGGTTTGTCGTATATTGTTATGCTAATTTTCTCTTTAGTATATAAAGAAAAACTGGGAAAAAAATGAAACGATACTTAATTTTATAAACAATAATTATGAAATTTAATTTTTGTAGTTTTTTTTTTAACTAAGTATTTGATTCCAATAAGAAGAAGCTGGTAGAGTTTAAATGAAACCATGTTGTAAGTTTTAGGCGTAGAGCAAATATTGAGATCGTGAGCTTCTCTAGAAGGGTTTTCGCCAAGAATGCAATAATGTAAGCAGGTTAGTGATTCTGGCAGACAACCCGTGATGTTACTCTCCCTCTTCGGACATACCCTCTGGGAATATTGTATTTTCAACCTTTTCAAGTTGAATATCATCGGATGTAATATCACTCGATTGAAGAAGGATAACAACATTTAAAAAGAGAGAATCATGTTGTAGATATGTTAACATTATGTATATTTAAATTAGGTAGAACGCATAAATATGTTTCTGAAATATAATATAACTAAAGAGGATAAAATACCTTTTTGATAATTTATACTGCATTTTTATTACTGCATTTATTACTGCACTGAACTATAGAACTTGATATTACGTTGGTTGTAGCATAAATTTCTTTTTGACGAAACAATAATAATTAGAGTTCACTTAATAATCTTATTTTGCCGGAACTGAGATGTTTATAACATTTTATACAATATAAATACATTGTTTAAGATTCTTTGTTTTAACGATAGTTCATATAATCTTGATTTGAGCTTATATTGGTTATTTCATTTGTAACTATCACTTTTTATAAACTAAACCACCCGAGGCAGCTTAATATTAAAATGTCATAAGTGTTAAAATTATCTCTCATAATTTTTAATTTAAAATAGTTTAATCATCGTAATATTATTTCACATTGGTTGAATCATCCATAATTAAATTATGACATCACATTACTAATTTGTTGATGCATGAAATATTATGCTATATTATTTAAAAATGCTGATAGCATTTTATTCACACGTTAATGAAGTCACTTAAGTGTGTTAATTATCGGAGTTTGAGAGTAGTTTTTTTAAATTAAAATAAAACTAAATTTACGAATTGCATGGCAGGTCAAATATTTATTTCTCAATACAACTACCACAATATACCCTTGTTGAGAATGTCAGGTTGACATTCTATCGGTTTGCAGCTTAAATGCAATGAGCCATTGAGACAAACTGACTTTGTATTAGCTATCGAATCCTTATAAAGATGACATTTATATTTAAAGTACTCTTTGAGATTTATTCTATATTTAATAACAATCCTTATACGAAATCTCTAATAGTAGTACTTGTATAACTACAGAAAACCTATAGTTCATGTATCATAATTACTGACTGTTAACCCAAGCCTGTGCATGTAATAGGAGGCGTTATAGCGGCCAACGTTAGAACAATTCGTCTGTATTACGCGATAAGTCAATGTGTCTTTGTCATTTCTTTGTTGGACTTTTGATGGGCATGTTTTTAGACATAAAAACCATCTCCAAAACTTTGTAAACTAGTTAGTATTAATCACCCTAACTATTTTACAGCCTAATTGTAGACTCTGAAATGCTACTCATATATTAATACAATCTTATACTACGCATATGAGGTGAAATAAGTAACTATATCCAAAGGGACACGTTCTGAGAATTAAAAATTTTAATTCCAGACTAATTATTTTCTGGTAATTTTACTATCCTATAATTTACAAATGTCTAGATTTAGGTGAAGATGTTAATAAGTGGCACTGACTTCAGGCTGTATGGTAATTTAATGTATTCTATCGTTTCTGACGTGAGCCAACTGACTAAGAATAACTCTCAGGCTTATCTACTATATATAATGTCACATTATGGAAACATACGAGTAAAAGACCTTAATGAAGTCTATAACATTTTAAGAGTCTGAGGTAATCGCCTACTTCCTGTAAAAGCGGGGTTAATCAGACATCCACTAAAGGCTTGTTTTAATCATAGTCAACATCCCATGGTATGTGCCTATAAGTATTTCATTTTGTGTAATAAGATAGTTATGTTAAGATATTTTCTTACATAGCCTAATAAATTTGTTAATTTATGTATAAATGTAACTCAGTTTTGTTTTGTTTTAGGCAGTATCTTTTTCTTAACGAATCGATTTGAAACGAACGTCGCTTATTGAATTGTTCGTTTCTTCAGATTTTAAAGTATTTGATACCGGACATTTGAGGTTGGATTACAAGAATACCCTCTAGTAAATCCAGCTACAGGATAAAATACTACTTAAGGTCATTTATGTAATAGGGAACATAACATTAGATTTAAGGGAAACGTTCATGGCTGAACTTAGGTAAAAATAGTGCCAAGTCAGAAGTATGTATTAAGCATAAAAAGTGTAAATAAAAATATTAATTATGAGTCCTGAAAAAGCTCCAGTTTTATTTTCTAGTCAGTGTACATGACGGACTCTCTCGTTGCCTCAATATCTTATTTAAAACCTAATAGGTTGCAAAAGTTTGTATATAATTATCATCTTCCGGTCACAGCAAGTGTCCCAATAACTAAATAGATAGAGAAGAAATTGGTTTTTTATATGAAATCTTTTATTATACTGGTTAAGATCGACGATACAATTAAACACGGCTTTGCTCGCCATTTCCTGTTGAATAACAGGTACACGTCACAGGCATATCCTTTTTAATGGCAAAATAAACACCCCTGAATATAATATATGGTCACTGGATAATATAACAATCACCTAGTCAATTTTTTGAAAATTTGGATTTTACGTATGTAAAATGAATCCTAAAATTTGAGAGTAATATGTAACAATTTCTATGAGTAATAAATAAAAAATCCAACTCATGTTACATTCCACGATATTTGAGTACCTCTAACATTAATCAGTTTAGGACAGTGTGATGATGTAATATAATAAAACCTTAAGAGAATTTTGAGAATACTAAACTCTTGGATTAACTTCCCAATCACGACAATGTATACATACGTGGGTATGAGAAGCCGACTTTGGTTAAAATTGCATCCATTTCCTGTCATTGTAATATACTTACGGTTTAATGTGTTTTCGGTTAAGTAAAAGCGTTTGACCCTATTATAAAAATAAACACATACCTAGAGCAAAAGTCTTCTATACTTGAAAAAGATTACTTCCATGTATTAATATTTTCTTTAAGATATTTAGATATTTCCAGTGCGGGTAATGCGACAATGTTTATGCCCTGGTTCGTTTAGAAAATCTTCTTCTGTCAGAAACCGTCTACTTCCATTAGAAAGAAATACCAGTATCTTCGAGGCTATAATACTGTTTTTTGCTTTTCGATCAAGATACATAAATTAGGAAAAATTGTCTAGTTCAATCAAAAACACTACTTCCAGTTTAAGGTTTCCAGTGCCGCGGACGGTAATCTGTAGAGAATATCTGAAAAAAAACTATTGTCTTTCTAGGGATTGCAAACCTTTTACAACGGCATAAACATCTTTTCTAATTTCTTAAGAGAGCGTGAGGCACATTTGTGTCAAATATCATCTTTATACAATATCTGGATGTAAAAAAAGTAGTTCTTATACTTTTTTTAAACCTTTATGTGCAGATGGTGTATATAAAACATCTTTTATTTTTCTGTTTATACCTTAAGGAATGTCAGTGTGTTAAATTTCTTCTTTACACAGGCCGTCGAGAATTAAAAAAAAATATTCTTCATCTAGCGACTGAACTCCAATTTAACCCTACGGTTGTTTGGTCTTTAGGAAAATGCTTTTATTGTTTCATTCACGAGGGATACGTTCAGCACACATACGTTTGCCAAATTTTGACTACTTGAGGTATCGGGAAGTTGTATAATTATTGATGAGAGAGTTAGTAATGGTTAAAACTTTCGTATATAGAGATATCTCAAGGAATACTGTTAGACTATAACAGTCATATGTAATCGAGTTCACACTCAAGAAGTCTGCAAACGTCTTAAGTCTGCCTTAACAACACATGTCTCGTATGCCTCTGTTCAGAAATTAAAAGGTTGTAGATATTTTTTCTTCTGACGATCGTCTAAATTGACCATTTTTACTTTATAGTACAAGGTATAATATAATTATTCTTTTCACTATTTTGTATTCAAAGTTTTGTTGGCCTGTACGTAACTTAAGGTGAACCAAAACATAAACCAAGTAACAAATTAAAGTATTATGGTTCAACAGACTTTCAAAGATAAGCCACTGTTTCTTCTAGAAGCTACAATCTTCTTAAGTGGCTGATATAACCTTGCTTAAAATCGTTTTTTACCATGCTGCACTGAAACAATTAACTATTCTTAACCTTAAAATTACTAACAAGTGATATCTAATTAGTAAGTAAATAATGTTTTAATGATTATGAAAATTACCAGCATTTGATAAACAGAATAATACAATACATTATTGTAACAACATTGTCATACATTTTGGTACAATATATTGTGATAATAGTCTACGGAGAAATCGTTCAGAAGTATCGTTACAGTTCTTGAAGTAAATATTAACACTATCATTTCAAGAAATAGTTTCTCAATACATTTATTTCTGATCAAATATGTCTAAATTTAAATAGCTTATATAGCTTATATTATGTTATTTATAGTTGTGTATAGTAAGCTATGTTGTAAAGATTTAATAAAATAATTGTATTGAAAACCATAAACAATTCAATTACGATCAATGTAGCAATACTGTCCACTATAAAATACTTGTAACCAAATGAGTTAACATGCTAAACACGCTTTTAATTATGTTAATACACCAATCACACAAAGGATTGTGTATTAATGCATAGTTTTTCAGTTTGATTGTCACTTGGTGTTTTATCTGTTTGTTTGCTTAATAAAAGCCATTAAAGCAATCTGTTGATATTGAACCATTATTCAGTTGTATCTGTCACTGTTTGAAATAATGTAAAAAAGGGAGAAATTGGACGCAAATTATAGGATATGATTATAAAAAATACTATTAAGATCAATATTTTTACCTAAATAAGGACCTCAAAAATAATTATTCTTTACATTTATATGTCTAATATGAAGTAAATTAACAAAAAGCAGTTTGTTTGTGTTAAAAACTGTTTACGAAAACAAAAGCATTTTTCTCAAAACTCCCATAAACTAGACATTCTCAGAAACCAAGAAGTTCTAAATACTTATAGAATGTGCAAGCTTCGTAGATTTTAAATCCTTAGAGGCAATGTGGTCCCGAAGCCGAAAGCTTACAGGCGTCCAGATTTCACCATAGGATAAGATTCAGAGAAGCCTAAACCTTCTATAGCCAAGAAGTTGCCATGATTCTGAAGGATAAAATGTTTCTTAAAATAATATGCAAACATTTATCCACAATTTGCCAAAGACAGAGACAGAAAATAGGCAAAGGCAATCGGCTTCGCTCGCATTTACCTGCATTAATAACAGGGACTACAGTAATTTCTATTTTTAAAAGAACACTCGTGAGATAAGTGGCCGTCATTGAAGTGTATTCCCACCTCGAGATCCATTTTCAAATAGTAATATTTTCAATTAATATTTTTATTTAATCAGAAATTTGTGTTACTCGAGTGTTGATGTGTCGAGGATTATTAATCCCAGGAATAATTAGTAGGATTTCAGTAACTTCAAACTATTAAGTACCAGTGGCTAGTAATCCTAAAGGCAGAGTCCCTAGTTTTAGGACACACTGCTCAAGGATTAGTAGGAAGAGAGAACAGCTATTAGAAATGGTTGTTTGATTTGAACCACACTGGGAACAACTACAGTTTCAATAACTGTGGACGCAAGTAAAAACAACTCCTATAAGATATAACAATGTAATATTATGAGGCACAAAAGTATGTTATTATGGAATACAAAAACATGATACTAAGAAAAGCTTACTGCGATAAACAAGATTGTTTCAGGCAAAGTTTGAAAAGCATGTTTTAGTTTAGTTACTGTGAACTTTAAAAATTATGAACCAAATATAGGTAGTGGTAGGATTCACGCCACTCCGCAACAAGTTCATTAAAAGTGGACAACGCTGTGTTGTGGTCTGTTCCGGTAATGAATGCGGTAAAATAATTCTCAGCAGCAGTAATTTCTCTTCTCACTTTGTTTCTTTCATTAATAGAGATATTTAATTTAGGCAATTTTATTTAAAGTGACATAAAAAATCAAAGTGGCTCTTGTTAAGTATTTTGTGCTATTGTAAATGGAACAATATAGCCAAAAGATTGGTGTGGTTAAGCAAATGAATGTAATAAACAAAACATTTCATATCAGCTGTTTTCGACGGATCTTCTGATAAAGAAATAAAATGTTAAAAGGTAAAATAGTGATCGTAATTGTATTGTCATGTAAACACAATATAGGAATATTAAGTTTATACTTTTACTTGTGTGATTACATTTAACAGGTTCTTTCAATTAATATTTCGCAACTTTCGCAATTGTTGAGTTACGAATTGTTGTCACGATCAAAAATGCGTCAAAATGTTTATATTTAGTGCCATTCTAATTTCCTTTGTGTGATAGTAACATTGTCTTTTATATCTAATACTTAATATTTAATAAACATGTACAGCTAAAAGTGCATTAAAAATGGCAATATGCCTTTCTTTATAAAGTGAAAAATATTGTTAATGTTTTAGAACATTTAGAGGTGAAATTAGTATATTAGTTCAAAAGCATCGTCCAGCAAACCTTTTTATGTTTTGGGGCATTTTGTAAGATAGATGAGTAATTAAAATAATCGCTGAAATCTAAAACGGCGTAACAAGTATTCGTACTCACTACTGACGTAAACAAATTGAAAATAATAAATAATTTTACACGGAACAGTTGATTAATATTAATTCTCTTTTAATTAATTTCACAACTTTAGGGACCAAGATGTGATTTTGAACTGCTTTGCAGACCAGTGGGGAGTAGTCTGGAAGGGTTTAGAAATAATAATAGATATGGACATCCCAGTAACCCGTATAAAGTTCCAGTAAACTCGGTTCAATATTTTATGCGTGAAAGCAAAACAAAGTCACTTTCGCATTTATAATATCATTAGGATTAGAATATGCGATAAGGTTTATTGTTATATTATTGTTGATAAGTGAAATATACTTTCCGTATTAATTGGTATACAATAACAGAGTAATATAAGAAAGTTAATAAAACAATTAAAATGCATGAAAATACAACGTAAATGTTGTCGAAGTAACATATGGAAGAAAACTATCAGATTTAAATAAAAGCGGTACGAAAGACAGTAGGAAATACTCTTCATTCTGAACAAAAATAGTTGGTTATCTGTAGCCGACGAAGGTCAGCAGGGCAAAGCGAATTAAGTGATATCATAACAATCTCACAGCTCAAGTTAGATGGGCGCTATTCATTGAATAATCTCTTCTGACCAACGCAAAATTTTCTTAGTCTGAGGATGAATAGTGATTACTCAGTAACTAGCAATGTACTTTACCTAATTTTTTTCTTTAAAAAGTCGTTTCTTACGAAAATGAGCAAATTCTAGGATGGACAAATAAATCGAAACTGAATTTATGCTTTCGCAAAGCATATTTAATATAGTAGCTAAAACAATTTATATAACATTTCTCATGGTTTTAGGCAACTCTAATAGAATTATGCTATGTCAAGAATTTTTCAAAATTCCAATAAATAACACTAGTAAATTTATTTTTGGAACAGTGAAAACAATATAATTTTTCTCAAGGTAAAGAATTTTAAGAATTATATGGGAATATTCAGAGTCTGTGATAAATTTGTCATCCTATAAGACCCAAAGTAAAGTATTATTGTTCAAATACAATTTAATACAGAACAGAAACATTTTATAAATAATATATATTACCTCTTTATGTTATTATTAATATATAAACACTATGCAAATGGGCTAGCTACGATTTAGAGTACAAAATATATGCTTCATACTATCACTGAAAATCTCAAATTTTGGCTATGGAAACAAAATTGTATGGACTATTCCACAGGGATTCGTTTTCAATGCCCAAAGTTACACTTTGGGTTAAAGCCAAGTCATTACCTCTTTCTAGCAAATCACCCGTCCTGTTTTGTTGCTAAAAGTTTTACTCTACAACTCTAGATTGCCGAGGTAAATACGTTTTAATTTAAACTTACATAAATTATCATATTTTATCTTGAAATACATAAAGCGTTAGTTTTGAAAGCTAAATATTGATATAGTGCCTTATGAATCACTCTTAAATGCAATAAACTTATTTACGAAGATAGGTAGTAAAATTAATCTCGGTGGAAAATCTCTAATGTAGGAGTTCGACAAATTACATATCATTTTAAAGATCTAAATGGCACGTACATATGTTCATTGAAAATAACAGTACCTCCAAAAACAATAACGGTAATTTTGAGTTTTTAAATATAACATAAATAGTTGGTCATATATTTTTTTACATACCAAAAACATGAAATTTGGATAAAAAAAACCTTAAAGAAACTGGGGAAATAAAAAAAAATTGGACTTCGGCCTTTACAATCAATGAGAACTGGATTAAACAATAATAGTCTATTATACTTATGTTTCACTCTTAGAACAAAGCTATTTAGCTTTCATCAAAAAACAAATATGTATTCGTGTTTCTTTAAATGAATGTTATTTGAAACATATAACTTTCCTGACAATCAGAAGGTGCGATACTCTTTATATTCAATCTAATTACTATAATTTACAAAAACTATTATGCAATCGGTCTTTACAGGATTCTAGTGTTTGTTATAACCCTCCCCCTGGTGTACGTTAATGCCAAGACTATCGTACGTAGCAAATATCTGTTGTAAAGCATTTATGTCCGAAGTCATTATCACGTTAAGGGCCAGGTAAAAGTTCACCTTTTATACACCCTTATAAAAAATCGAATCATAATTGGTATGATGTATCTGCACGTGGTTGCAAAACTTTTAGGATCTAAAGCGACAGCAGAGATCAGCGTAAAATCGCAAACGGGTTAGAATAGAGTCCGTCAAATTCTGCTTCTTTGTCAATAATATAAATTTGAAATCTTTTTTAAGATATCTTTATTTCTGATATCGTATTTGTGGTTTTTAAATTAGAAATTGAAGTCTTTATATGCAATAACACCCTAAACTAAAGATGTATTAACACAGATTTCAAAATTATATTCCTGAGAAATAGGCTCTTCGTTATATTATGTCACAGACTCCTTCATTATTTCAAAACTTTTACCCAAATCCATGATGGTTGATTTAAATTTAGCTGCTGATGTCACCGTAGATAGAAGTTACACACCAACTTACAGACACGCCATACCAGACGCTATTATTATTCTTTTCAATCAAATTTTATATGTGTATGTCCATACTTGTATATACACATCCTGTACGTGTATGTCTCACCCAGAATACGGTAATACAATCATAATATTGTCGTAGGCAATACATAATTATATGTTAAGACTTTATATAACCTTTTTTTAAATTTTAAATTGGTTTACAATTATATTTGTGCTAAACAATGAATTACTTGATATTATGAGATTGTTCTATGTGTTACACTACGTCACAAATTATAAAGTACATTTTTAAGACATATCATTTTATGAAGCTTTCTCTCTTCAACGCGCAAACATTTTAACGCCGAAAGAAATATAAAAAACCACGGGCTTTTATAGACGGTGGCATCAACACCAGTAGCGACATGAATATTAACACCTAGTTAATGAAAGGACGCAACTCTTTTTGTAAGGGTCTCAATAGTGATGTCATTTAACTGATAAAATGTTGACTACTTCAAACACATACTGGTAAAGAAACGTTAAATATCAACACCAGCAGCGCTATCCATATCAACACGTAGTTCATAATAGGAGGTAACAGTTTATATGAACGTCTCAATAGTGACGTTCTATTTTACTAATAACATTCAAACTATATGAGATTCCTATAGGTTAAATAGGAAGATATGGATGTATTTTAGTATGTCATGTTTTGATT